>NW_020622182.1:0-537 GCF_003573695.1 Papaver somniferum | reverse complement strand
GGTGTATAATGTTTTAATAGGGTTTAAGTATAATGTTTTAGGGTTTAAGTAACATCATTACTCTTCATCTTTTAAGTTTTTTATTTTAGTACCACGGTGTATAATGTTTTATAGGGTTTAAGTATAATGTTTTAGGGTTTAAGTGCAACTGAATTGGATGATTCACTCAAAACATTGTGGGAATGGATGCTATGTTGTGCAAGGTGTCGCCTAGGTGTCAAAGTGGCATTAATTTCCACTGGGTGCCACGCAGTGGTAAAGAAGACTCCACTTTAAGAGGGGGCGCCCCAGCGACGCTTTTATGGGCGCCCAGGCCAATGCTCCCAGTTTTCAGGGAGCCTAAGAGGCATTTTTCCAAAAATATAACCCAATTTTTTTATCAGACCCTTAAGAAATCTTCTCTCATAAGTGATATAATTATAACTTTACTAAAATAAATGCATAAATATCTAAATAGCTGTTACACAAGAAAAAATCTTGGTCAATCACCATTAATTTTGGTAAATATAATTTCTTATATTATGTTTATCCTAATCA
>NW_020622181.1:0-1120 GCF_003573695.1 Papaver somniferum | reverse complement strand
GTTTCTGGTTTTTCGAAAAAGCAGCAATTAATGCAACTTGCATACATAAACTCTCAAGGATTTTATTTAATGAAAACAAACTCATGAAAATAAAATATATCATCATATTTTGCACAATATATGTCACGGCTGCATGTACATATAAAAAAATATATATTTCCTTCGTATCGTCGTTATTTGTCTTTAAAACGAAGGTTTATTTCAAAAAATATTGTGAAATCTCACATCTCCTACATATGATAAAGTTTTGTATTTACATGAAAGATCATGAGAAAATTTTTATCACTGGACACAAGTTCATCATACATATTTTCCTTCGTGTCATCATTATTTGTCTTTAAAACGAAGGATTTTTCCAATTTCATGAAACTTCACTTCTTCTATGATGAAACCTTGGTATACTTGAAAGATCATACACTAAGTTTTATCACTGGACCTAGGTTCATATTAAAAAAAAAAATCTCTCCTAAATCAGGGATTATAATTAGTTTTCAAAACTAAAGATCGAACGAACATACGTTTTCAAAAACGAGGGTTTTTCATAAAACTCACACTGATATACACACATGTATATATAACTTCATCATGATCAAAGCATGAACGACTCATGAAGATCATAAACATCAGCAAAAAAAAAAGTACCTGGGAGCGCCGGCCGGAAGTTGGCCGACGGCGACAGCGGCGGCAAGTGGTGGTCCGACGGCGGCGGGATTCTCCTCCTGCTGGCGTGAAGATGAAGAGTTGATCAAGAGCTGGTCGTGAGTAAAAAAAAGAGATTAATCCCTTTTATATCAATTTTATTTCCAAAACCTAATTTTCTAAGGATTTCCTTATTGGGCCTGACCCGCGAATCCTAACCGACCACAGACTCGTCATCCAAACCAGCGGTTCAACACCAATTTATGCTCATCAAACGATGCTCCAATCATGACATTGAAACCTTCATCAAGTCGTGGCTTTCTCATGCTCTCTAAATCCGGTAACGTCTCAACTTACGACTAAGTTCAATTACTGGTATTATTATTTATGGCCGGAAAATCACCATTTAATGCTGACTAAGGAACACAGCTTTCCTCAGTAAGCAGGGGACTTAATGTAGATGGTGGATTTTCGACAAAGG
>NW_020622180.1:0-1237 GCF_003573695.1 Papaver somniferum | reverse complement strand
TCACATCTCATACATATGATAAAGTTTTGTATTTACATGAAATCTCATAAGCAAAATTTTATCACTGGACACAAGTTCATCATATGAATTTCCCTTCGAGTCGTCGTAATTTGCCTTTAAAACGAAGGATTATTTCGATTTCGTGAAAATGTACTCCTTTTATGATAAAACCGTGGTACACATGAAAGATCATACACTAAGTTTTATCACTGGACCTAAATTTCATATATTAAAAAAAAATCTCTCCTAAATCAGGGATTATAGTTAGTTTTCAAAACTAACGATCGAACGAACATACATTTTCAAAAACTAGGGTTTTCATAAAACTCATACCAATATATACACACATGTATATGGTTTCATCATGATCAAAACATGAATAACACATGAAGGTCACAACATCAGCAAACATAAAAAAAACGCAGGCACCTGGTCGGCCGGAAGTTGGCCGGCGGCAACGACGACTGGCGGCGACGGCGACGGCGATCAGGTGGCGGCGGAACTTCAAGCTTCTCCTGCTGGCGTGAAGGAGGAGAGGTGATGGAGATATGGACGTGGAAAAAAAAAAGGATTAATTCCTTTTATACAATTTTTTATTTCCAAAACCTAATTTTCCATGGAATTCCTTTTGAGCCCTTCCCGCGAATCCTGACCAACCAAGGACTCGTCGTCCAAACCAGCGGTTCAACACCAATTTATGCACACCAAACGACACTCCAATCATGACACTGAAGCCTTCATCAAGTCGTGGTCTGCTCATGCTCTCTAAATTCGGTAACGTCTCAACTTACGACTAAATTCAATTACTGGTATTGTTATTTATGGCCGGAAAATCACCATTTAATGCTGACTGAGGAACACAGCTTTCCTCAGTAAGCAGGGGACTTAATGTAGATGGTGGATTTTCGACAAGGGATAAAATCGTAAACTCATAATTATACGAAGCTCTGATCCAGCAATCAGACGTGAGTATTGAGACACGGGTCTCTCATCGAATTCTCAACGGAGAGTACTTTTTCTCGGAGTACATGTAGATATGTAGTCTCACGACTGGACAACAACATATCTCATGAATACTGAACACTTTCAGTGATTATTTCTATATAGTATCACGAGATGGACGGCTCCTAGACAGCTTGCTCTTCTAGTATAGAGCAATAACGTCTTCAGGAACAAACAACGAGTTTACCCTGACTATCTAAAGGATATGACTTACCGACAAGCTCATATCGGAATA
>NW_020622179.1:0-1237 GCF_003573695.1 Papaver somniferum | reverse complement strand
TCACATCTCATACATATGATAAAGTTTTGTATTTACATGAAATCTCATAAGCAAAATTTTATCACTGGACACAAGTTCATCATATGAATTTCCCTTCGAGTCGTCGTAATTTGCCTTTAAAACGAAGGATTATTTCGATTTCGTGAAAATGTACTCCTTTTATGATAAAACCGTGGTACACATGAAAGATCATACACTAAGTTTTATCACTGGACCTAAATTTCATATATTAAAAAAAAATCTCTCCTAAATCAGGGATTATAGTTAGTTTTCAAAACTAACGATCGAACGAACATACATTTTCAAAAACTAGGGTTTTCATAAAACTCATACCAATATATACACACATGTATATGGTTTCATCATGATCAAAACATGAATAACACATGAAGGTCACAACATCAGCAAACATAAAAAAAACGCAGGCACCTGGTCGGCCGGAAGTTGGCCGGCGGCAACGACGACTGGCGGCGACGGCGACGGCGATCAGGTGGCGGCGGAACTTCAAGCTTCTCCTGCTGGCGTGAAGGAGGAGAGGTGATGGAGATATGGACGTGGAAAAAAAAAGGATTAATTCCTTTTATACAATTTTTTATTTCCAAAACCTAATTTTCCATGGAATTCCTTATTGAGCCCTTCCCGCGAATCCTGACCAACCAAGGACTCGTCGTCCAAACCAGCGGTTCAACACCAATTTATGCACACCAAACGACACTCCAATCATGACACTGAAGCCTTCATCAAGTCGTGGTCTTCTCATGCTCTCTAAATTCGGTAACGTCTCAACTTACGACTAAATTCAATTACTGGTATTGTTATTTATGGCCGGAAAATCACCATTTAATGCTGACTGAGGAACACAGCTTTCCTCAGTAAGCAGGGGACTTAATGTAGATGGTGGATTTTCGACAAGGGATAAAATCGTAAACTCATAATTATACGAAGCTCTGATCCAGCAATCAGACGTGAGTATTGAGACACGGGTCTCTCATCGAATTCTCAACGGAGAGTACTTTTTCTCGGAGTACATGTAGATATGTAGTCTCACGACTGGACAACAACATATCTCATGAATACTGAACACTTTCAGTGATTATTTCTATATAGTATCACGAGATGGACGGCTCCTAGACAGCTTGCTCTTCTAGTATAGAGCAATAACGTCTTCAGGAACAAACAACGAGTTTACCCTGACTATCTAAAGGATATGACTTACCGACAAGCTCATATCGGAATA
>NW_020622178.1:0-567 GCF_003573695.1 Papaver somniferum | reverse complement strand
AAAAAAAATTAATTGGGATCTCTTGAAAAAATGGTTGATGATTCTATGCAAAGTAATCATCGTGGAATTAAATCAATGAATTTACCCTGTCTTCGATTAGAAAGCAGAGGACGAACTTGGTGATGGTGGTGGTGGTTCGTTCAATTCCCCCAACTTTCAATTTAGGGTTACATGTTAGAGAAGATTGAATATCCAATCAACCAAATCCAAACTCTGTACTCTAAGTCGAATTTGAGTAAAGATTGATGGAGATTTTAGGGTGTGAAATTGATAAAGATGAAACTGGATTTCAATTTCGTCGAAAAAGAAAGGATTCGAGAGAGATTTCTGCTGCTGTTCTGGGAGAAAGAATAGATTACGTCTCAGGGCTGTTGACATAGTGTTAGTAGTTTCCCATGCTAGCTGCAGTTCAAGATATGGCCCATCTGTTAACTAATTAAAAATAAATATACACAATTGTGCAGGGACCTATGATGTTTGACCATTATTTGATTCAAAAATTCTTTACGGACCAAAAAATAAACCGCGAGAAAAAACCGAGGCTAAATTCTCTCACAATAACCGGCC
>NW_020622177.1:0-398 GCF_003573695.1 Papaver somniferum | reverse complement strand
TTCGTTTCGTTGTCCCCTCCACAGGAGATTAACAGGGGTGCTGCCCCAATGATATCCAACCGTTCAGGGCTCTCTTAAAGGGCCCACCAAATGGGTGAGGGACATTGGTCTACATTTGAACTAGATCCCCATAACTACTCCTAGTCGGATGGCTTCGTTTCGTTGTCCCCTCCACGGGAGATTAACAGGAGTGCTGCCCCAATGATATCCAACCGTTCGGGGCTCTCTTAAAGGACCCACCAAATGGATGAGGGACATTGGTCTATATTTGGACTAGATCCCCATAACTACTCCTAGTCGGATGGTTTCGTTTCGTTGTCCCCTCCACAGGAGATTAACAGGGGTGCTGCCCCAATGATATCCAACCGTTCAGGGCTCTCTTAAAGGGCCCACCAAAT
>NW_020622176.1:0-739 GCF_003573695.1 Papaver somniferum | reverse complement strand
GATCGGTTTAGATCTCAACAAAGGAGATGTATCACTCTGTGGTTTGTATTACACAAGAGATGTATAGATGGTACATTAGGTGAAATATGTTATGTATAACTTATATTGGATTTTTACTAAAAATGAAAGTCTGGTTCTATCCAGCACCAATATCGAGACATTGGTCCGAAGAAGACTTCTTCATATTCGTGGTACCATTAAGCTTGATCTTTTACATCAAAGATCGTTGAATGTCTCCCACAGAGAAAAGCTAATCAGGTTGTTTAAGTTTTGATTTTTGGCAGGTTTGTTAAAGCATCTCAAAAAATTCCCTCGCTAAATCTGGTTGTAGAGGATACTCGTTTATCCTCCGATCGATTATTATTGTTCAGACAAAGCTAGTTGAGAATAAATGACTGGTACGATCAGAAGGTCATTAAAGCATTGCACAGAGTAAAATAGGGCCAAGTTTCTTAAGCAAAGAAAGTCTTTGAAGACATTAAAGGATGGTTCGTGGTCTCTATGCAATATTATCAAGCACAATGATCAACTGGGAAGGCTACTCATCAAGGGGAGTAAAGCCATAAAAGACTATGGATATTGGAAATGTTGGACATTGCATCGTGTATTCTTTTTCCTTAGTGAAGGTTTTTTCCCACCGTGGTTTTCCTTGTCAAGGTTTTAATGAGGCATGCGAGTCCACCGCTATCCACGGTTTCAAATGTTGTACTCTTTTTCCCTTCGTCCTGGTTTTTCAGGG
>NW_020622175.1:0-431 GCF_003573695.1 Papaver somniferum | reverse complement strand
AACATCAATTTATAGTTTGTTACAACACCCTAAATTTCTACAAACCCTAAATTGAAAATCCCCAAATTTGCAAACCCTAATTTTTAAATTACAAATTAAACTCACTGATTTCTGAATTTGTCTCCCCTGTGCTCGACCCATGCCCTGTTGATGTTCCCTCTGCTCCTCCTCAGCTCGAACTGCTCCCAATTGCGTCTACTGATGCCCTACCTTTTCTCTTTCTTATCTGTAGCACCTAGGGTTGATGCTAGGAACAAGAAAGGGAAATACTAGGGAGCTGGATGATGGTGAAGGCTCTGATTTGGTCGAGAGAATGAAGATGGTGAAGCTCGAGGTGGTGATGGAAGAGATGGTGGTGGCAGTGGAGTTGCAGGCGGTATGGTGGTGGAGAAGAAGTTTTGGGGAAAGAAAATGATTTGGGAAGAAGAGGG
>NW_020622174.1:0-3052 GCF_003573695.1 Papaver somniferum | reverse complement strand
CCTCGGCACTCCGTCGCTCCGTCGCTCTTGGGCCATCGCCGACGGACAGACTAGCATCACTGGCCCATTAGCTCAGTTGGTTAGAGCGTCGTGCTAATAACGCGAAGGTCGTGGGTTCGATCCCCCCATGGGCCATTCTTATGCCCTTTTGTGCCCGAAAGTGCCCCAAGTGCACAAGTGGCTGCCAAGGGCTGCACTTTAGCAAGCACTTTCACAAGCACTTTGAAAAGTGCACGCCAGCCCCCTGCGCCCCCCATTCCCTACCCCCTCCCGACCGTCTCTGCCCTGCGGCTGACCACCGCAGCATGCGGCTCCGCTCGGCGCCGCATCGCCCCGCCTCGCTCCGCATGCCAAGCCACGCACCGACACCCGTTCACAAGATCCTTCGATAGCTCAGTTGGTAGAGCGGTGGACTGTAGGTGGTTGGCGAGTCACTCGCCGTGCGGGCATCCATAGGTCGCTGGTTCAAATCCGGCTCGAAGGAGTCACTCATTTTTTTGTTGTTCGTCTCGCGATTCTGCTGGCATCATAAAAGTTTGGTACGTTCCGATACCGGGAATCGAACCCGAGCCACCTGGGTGAAAGCCAGGTATCCTAACCACTAGACCATATCGGACGAATGAAGGGGCGACGCGCACTGCGCCTCCTGTGGCGTGCGTCCACGGGTCGCACGCGTCTCGAGCAAAACGCATGCCCCCAGGGAGATTCGAACTCCCGACCCCCGGTTTACAAGACCGGTGCTCTAACCACTGAGCCATAGGGGCTGTGAGTGACGCCGGACCCGCCGCAGCAGCACGCGGGGCTGGTCAGCGTCGGGGGGGACCTTCTGGAAAAAAGGTTGTGCCCCGGGTGAGGATCGAACTCACGGCCTTCAGATTATGAGACTGACGCGCTGCCTACTGCGCTACCGAGGCGGCGGCGGGCAGACCGCTGCTGGTGGCCGTGGCGGTCGCTCCACGCGCTCCCTCACCCCTTCTGCAATCGACGACCTAACACAGATACGTGCGATGGCCAGGGCAAGCAAAACGAAAAGAGGGCCCTGACCCCGACGTGATTTGAACACGCAACCTTCTGATCTGGAGTCAGACGCGCTACCGTTGCGCCACGGAGTCGACGCTGGGGCCAGTGCCGCCGGCCTGCAAAGACTCCCTGCCATGCAGGCGCTGGTCGCGGCGGTGGCCAGTCGGCTAGAGGCGGCCCAAGCCACGCGCGGCAAAAAGAGACGTGATTCCGCCCGGGATCGAACCGGGGACCTTCTGCGTGTGAAGCAGACGTGATAACCGCTACACCACGGAATCGCACACGCTCTACACCACCTTGCAGACGGTTTGAAGGAAGCGCCCGGAAACCAACTGGATTCAGCCGACCGCCTCGGCCCGCGCCACGGTTCGCCAAAGGCCGGGTGCCGGGTCTGCGCCTGATCCTGCTCGTGCGAGGGCTGTGACGTCGAGACGGCACTCATGTCGCCGCCAAGCGACAGTGGTGTAGTGGTTAGCATAGTTGCCTTCCAAGCAGTTGATCCGGGTTCGATTCCCGGCTGTCGCAGCGGTTCGTTTTGCGTCGCTCGGGCCAGAGCGCGTGAGAGCGCGGAGGGCGCGGTGGGCCGCGGAAGGGTGTGGTGGTGACGCTAGCTAGAGGTGACCCGGAATGGCGAGGGTCCTGCCCGACAGGGACGAGGCGTAGGCTCATGAGACGAAGCCGGTGGGCTGTGCTCTCATCGAGATTCCGTGGTGTAGCGGTTATCACATCTGCCTAACACGCAGAAGGTCCCCAGTTCGATCCTGGGCGGAATCACTTTTTTGCCCTCGTCGGCCTGCGGCCTGCCCTGTCGGCCTGCCCGTCGGTGGCAGTCAGTCAACATTTGAGCGGCTCTCGACTCGCCCATGGGAGGTAGCGTGGCCGAGCGGTCTAAGGCGCTGGTTTAAGGCACCAGTCTCCTCGGAGGCGTGGGTTCGAATCCCACCGCTGCCACATTTTGCAAAACACGCATCACGCATACGCTGGCGCCGAGGGTCGGGGCAGGGTAGCAAAAGGACGACCGTGACAGGACTCGAACCTGCAATCTTCGGATCCGAAGTCCGACGCCTTATCCATTAGGCCACACGGTCCGAGTTGCGGACAATGCAGCGCCGGACGAGTGGCGTCACCGCTCGCCCACAGCGCGACGCCAGGCTCGGCTGCTGGCCCTGCTGCCCGCTCGCCCCGATTCGTCCTCCTGCTCCAGGCGTGGCCCGCGTCCTGCGCGTCGTCCCAGATGACGACTGGCAAAACGTGACGCCCCCGGGTGGGGTCGAACCACCAACCTTTCGGTTAACAGCCGAACGCGCTAACCATTGCGCCACGGAGGCCTGATGTCCGCCCACCGTCCGCTGCGAGGTCACATGCTGCAGCGCCAGCCGGGCCGCCCCTCCGCGACGCGTTGGCACGAGGCAAAAATTGCATCGGCCGGGAATCGAACCCGGGCCGCCCGCGTGGCAGGCGAGCATTCTACCACTGAACCACCGATGCTGGTGAGAGACGACTCTGTGCAGAGGGCTGCCATTCGCGAGCGTCGTGTCGGCGGCCGATGCCCGAATGGAGGACAGGTGATGGAGCCTGTCGGGGAAGCGAGGGCGCGAGACGGACGACCGCCGCCGAGAGCGGTCCCAAACCATCTTCCGCGAGGGGTGACTGGCCTGGCGGGCGCAAAATGAGACACGATCCTGCCAGGATTCGAACCTGGAATCTTCTGATCCGTAGTCAGACGCGTTATCCGTTGCGCCACAGGACCCGACGTGCGCGCTGTGCAATGCCGGCGGAGCAAACTGGGCCTAGACGCAGAGGAGACGGGACGCCCAGCACGGGAAAGACGAGTTTGTGCTGCTACGAAAAACGGAGCAAAGCGGCACGCCAGCCGTCGACGGCCAGTCGGGGGTGTAGCTCAGATGGTAGAGCGCTCGCTTAGCATGCGAGAAGTACGGGGATCGATACCCCGCACCTCCACTCGTTTTACATTTTCCCGGTCTAATAAGAGAGAGAGAGAGAGGGGGGGGGGGGGGGGGGGGGGGGGGGG
>NW_020622173.1:0-691 GCF_003573695.1 Papaver somniferum | reverse complement strand
AACGATCGCAATTTCATTCTCCAACCCTCTCTGCCTGAGAGACAGCACTCATCATCGGCTCCAGTCCTTCTCTTACAACGACAAGGTTTTGAACAAACACTTCGTGAAGAGGGACGTGTTTTGATTCTGATCAATTCAGTTGTCAGCGAGTCTGTGCCATCGATTCCAGCACACTTTCAAGACCTTTTGGAAGAGTTTCGGGATGTTTTCCCTGATGCGTTACCACCTGGCCTTCCTCCACTCAGAGACATTCAACACCGTATTGATCTAGTACCAGATGCTATTCTTCCTAATCGAGCTCATTATCGTATGAGTCCGAGTGAGCATGAAGAACTCAGACGTAAAGTTGAGGATCTTGTGGTCAAGGGTTATTTACGTGAGAGTCTCAGTCCATGTGCCGTCCCAGCTTTGCTTATACCAAAGAAAGATGGATCGTGGCGAATGTGTGTTGATAGTCGTGCTATCAATAAAATTACAGTCCTCTATAGATTTCCCATTCCCCGTTTTGACGATTTATTGGATCAAATTGGAGCTGCGAAACTTTTCTCTAAACTGGATCTTCGCAGTGGTTATCATCAGATACGAATCCGTCCTGGAGATGAATGGAAGACTGCTTTTAAGACTCGAGAGGGACTTTTTGAATGGCTTGTCATGCCCTTTGGCTTGTCCAATGCACCAAGCACCTTCATGC
>NW_020622172.1:0-328 GCF_003573695.1 Papaver somniferum | reverse complement strand
CATTTATCGTAATAAAGGCGCCCCCTTATGTATGGGATTCTTCTATTGCTTCTTTATGATACGCAGACACTCACGACCATTCAGATGTCTGACTTCCTTCTTAGTAAAAGGATCACGCACTAGGGCCACGAGACTAAGCTTTTGGATCATACCCTCTATTTCAACATATCTCAATGAATGAAGCCCCTTATAATTTATAGTGAAGATGAATCCAATATATAGTAACGCTTAGCCTTTAATACACCGAATAGAAGACCCCTCTTTCTGAGGCCCGGAGGGACTCGACTGAAAGGAGAGGAACTGACGTGACTCGACCAGAGGGAGAGGG
>NW_020622171.1:0-302 GCF_003573695.1 Papaver somniferum | reverse complement strand
GTTTGAGAAATGAGAGTTGTTGATTTTCATTCACGAGGTTTTAGGTTCCACTCTTAATGCCATTGCCATCTTCTTTCATTGCTAATCTAAAATCATACACTGAGCTACTGTTATTTTCTCATATGACCACCTGTTTACACAAAATTAAATCCAAAGTATAAGCATGCTCCCTTAATTGTTTACCCGTAAATCATCCAAAATTTATCTCTCATGTAAACCCCAATAATCGTTTCCTTAAACATTCAAACTAACCATTATTGTATTGAACAAATGAATCCATGTAAATGACCCTATTAATTTTT
>NW_020622170.1:0-501 GCF_003573695.1 Papaver somniferum | reverse complement strand
CTAACTTGATACAAGACGGACGAGAGGTCCTAGTTGGGTTCAATAAAGCTTTTAAAGTTGCCATTTATGGCACTACCAAAGGACTAGGAGTACTTTCTTCACAAAGAAGCAGATTCTCAAAACTGAAGTTTCCAAACACGGGGCTCTCTAAAGAAGAGTCTTCGAGCTCCCCTTCTTCACAAGAAGAACTACTAGGTTTATCACTAATCAGACGACCTAGAGTGTTTCTTTTCCAAGCCCGTTCTCTAATGGCCTCGGGCATACACTAGAAAAACAAAACTAAAACGAAAAGCCCTAAAAGGGAAGGGAAGTTCTATGCAAACACAAACAAGGCTGACTCCACCACAGCAAACCTACTGAATTCTAGCAACAAAAAGCATGATGGCTCCACTTAGATTGTTTCTAGACCAGCTTCTAATCCTTCGAAAGGGAATTAGTTACAATTTAAGCAAACCCCTCTGGAATCAATCCGAGTCAAAGTAAGTTGAATTGAGGCGAGGG
>NW_020622169.1:0-1837 GCF_003573695.1 Papaver somniferum | reverse complement strand
CGCCAGTTGGATATTTGCTTGAACCACATAATAACCACTTTGTGTTCTTTAGCGGCAGGATCATACCCAAAGTAATGCCACGGTCCACGACCATAACTAACCTTGTGAGCTTCATAATCACTATCTTCATCTATAAGTTGTATTTCCTCCGGTAGATTTTCACTTTGTTGTTTAATCATGGATTTTATCCAAGGTGTTGACTGTCCCGTGCTCGGATTAAACACACGAAAAAAAACATGTGCTAGGTTCTATTACAGAAATCAACCCATTGACAGCTCCAAAAACGTGTACCAGGGAAGATCCTAGTATAGATATTTCCCTTTCAACAGTATTTACTCCTACTTGAGACACTAATAGTTCAGCTGAGGAAAAAACACGAAGTTGATACCAAGACCTAAAAAGCAGTATGGTGATACCATCACCAACATCAAAATTACATGCTTTTGATCGTGTGAAGTGTAAATCAATGAAGTTTCGATCTGTATGTATCAAGGAGTTCCATTGTTTGCATACACTCTTGAACCTCATAAGTGATTTTACAGGGACCCAAGTCAATATCTCACAAAGTAATAACTCACTGCCCATAACAAGATCACTACTACAACCCGCAGAAGTATCCCTTTCTAAGCTTTGGTATTGTAGGTAAATAGTTAACTTACTCCTATATATATTCACTTCTGATTAAACGTGTTTCTAGAATATACCGACACATATTGGCCTATATTTGGAAACTAAGCCAGAAAAAATTCAAACAACACAAATTGGATATGAATGAATTCGCGGGGAATTTACTAACGGAAACAAAATTCAAATTCAACGTCTTCTGATTTTACAGCGGTTGATTTCCACACAAATTCACAGAAAGTAAATATGAACCTAAAAAAAATTGAAAATTTATAATAACACTATTCTAACCTCTGAAAAATGTTCTCCAATCTTGCAATCAATAAACACAAGTTTTGAAAATCTTACCTGGACTGACGATGGAGTGAAATTCTCAATCACAACGAGGGAACTCATGAGAAGTCTTTTCTTCTCCACTGAAACTTTGAAAGAAAAAAAAGTCTGAGAATACTAGAGACTAGAGACACCTCCGTTTCAAATCCGGGTTGGTATTACTTTTTCCTCTTTCGTGCTAAGGGGCAATTCTTCGTCATAACGACTACATTGAAAATCAAACAGAGTTAAAAATGTGGCACCCCTTAACACATCTATGTCTAAGAAATGAGTCCGGCTCTGGACTTCTTATGTTTTTCTTTTCCTTTTTTTTTTGGTAGAGAGGAGTATATCAACACAACATTTTCTTAGTCGAATTCTGTTAAATGACTCTATGGGAATCATATTCCCCCGTGTAAAGTTCCTTTTTTATTATACATGCTTCAAAAAAAAATCAACACAACCTAAATGAGCCTTACAAACCGGGGAAGGATCATCCCGAAAAATCACTAAACAAAACATTACAAAAAAAAATCAGGGGGCATGCTATCCCATTTTCCAGTAATACTTTCATACGCTGTTTTTTTTTACAAAATATCTGCTACAAAATTTCCCTCTCTAAAGTGATGTCGGAAGCTTACTTGTCCAAAGTTACAAGAGAAACCAGCGCATTACGACTCCAATAACTGTTAGAGTTACCCTTACAGATATGAGTCCGGCCTTTTTAAGATTGAGGTTTGAAGACATACAAGTAGGAGGGGGTGAAGAACTCCACCATCTTGTTACAACGTCATGCATAATGTACTGACAAAGATCATGTGCCAAGGCATTACAGATTTCGGAACACAAACAAAACTAATGTTTTCAAAGCGAACAAAAGTCTTTTCATCTCGTTGAGACA
>NW_020622168.1:0-275 GCF_003573695.1 Papaver somniferum | reverse complement strand
GGAGACGTGTTAAGTAGTAAAATTGGTGAGAAACTTTCAGCAATCGATCATACCAGCACTAATGCACCAGAACCCATCAGAAATCTGCAGTTAAGCGTGCTTGGGCGAGAGTAGTACTAATATGGGTGACCTCTTGGGAAGTCCTCGTGTTGATTGCCTTTTTTATCTTTTTTACTTTTTTTTTTCGCCGGTTTTTCTTATGGAGGCTAGTGACTAGTTAGAAAGCGGGTTACACGAGATAAGATGGAATTTTTATCTCGTGATATATGGGAGGG
>NW_020622167.1:0-529 GCF_003573695.1 Papaver somniferum | reverse complement strand
GCTCGCATCCACGAGTTATCTCAAGTAATATATCTATACTACAACACATTTACCAAATGGGGATCTGCGTTTACTTCTGCAAGAACCTTCTAGATTTGTGTTCTCCTTGAAAGAACCTGTCAGATCTATATTTTTACGCACAAACATTTTCCGAATCCAAGCCTTTTAGATCTTTGAAACCATTTCAGTTAAGTTTTTATCATCCTCAGTAAATATTCATGTCGCGTGGTTTATAACAAACATATCAAGCATAAGGACGAAATGCTTAAAACAGCCAACAAGAAGCAAGATGGAGCGGAAAGCACGACTCCCTTGGATGCCAACATGGTAGCAACATCAGCTCTGAAAGACGCAGCAACCAAAGCAGGTGCCTCCATAGTAGCAGAGATCTATCGTGCAAACGAACAACGAGAAGGGGTAGCAGAGTCGATGACACAACAACCCATTTATGGGATGCCGCTCACCAATGAGCAGAATAAACCGCTGCTGACCAATCAACCTCTTCTTACTGGTGGAGGGAGTTCAGTCA
>NW_020622166.1:0-289 GCF_003573695.1 Papaver somniferum | reverse complement strand
TAACTCTCAGGCTATTTCCGAGTTGAAAAACCAGGTTAGTCAGATAAATGAGTCTTTAAGAGAAAGAGGTAAGTTTCCTAGTCAGAATCAACCCAACCCTAGAGGAATTAATGAAATAGGTGAAAGACCATCTGATCATGTGAATTCTGTTTCAACCCTTAGGAGTGGGAAGAAAGTTGACAATAAGGTCACCATGCCTGAAAGTGAACATGTTGTAGTTCACCCTTCTGAACCAGAAACTGAGGAGACTGATAGAGTCTCTAAAGAGACCAATGAGGGTCATATTGAG
>NW_020622165.1:0-366 GCF_003573695.1 Papaver somniferum | reverse complement strand
CCGTGTCACCATGATGTTCGTGTCTCAGTCCTGAGGGTTTCGATATTTTCTGGTGTGCGTTCGAGCATCATTTTGAGAAAATATGCAGAATCCAGGGTTTTGCTGAAACTAGGAAAAATACATGAGATAATGAAAAATAATAAATAAAACAGGGAATTGCAAGGTGTGGGACCGACCAGGCTAAGGCATGGCCGGCCGACTGACAAGCACGGTCCCACACTTTTCCAGTTTTATGTAATTTTATGTATTTTCTCTGAATTGAGGGAAATTCCATGAAACTGGAGAGTTTTATAAAATTAGGGAACTTCCATGAGATGAGAGAAATAAAATAATAATAAAATAGGGAATGATGGAGTGTGGGATCGG
>NW_020622164.1:0-1370 GCF_003573695.1 Papaver somniferum | reverse complement strand
TCGATGTATATATTCAGAAAAAAATATCAGAAAAATACAAAAAATCAAGTATTTATCAATTCCATCATCTCTTGTTCCAAAAATAAAAAGAGATTTGTCAATGTAAATAAGAGTCATGTAAATAGTCATCTTTTGTTGTTTCGTTGTAATAAGCAAGGAGGGTGTAAGCCATTGATGTACAACGCGAGAAATTGTGAAATACCTCCAACTCATTCACAGTTCTCGTAAAGTCCGGACAGCTAGCTAGATTTCGACCTCAGTTCTTAGCCTGAGAAACTATCTCTTGGTGATTAGTAGTCATGACTTCAGATCTTTCTTTACACATGTGTAGATACACTTTACACTCTTATCACATGTCCTTATTTGTTATCAGTGCTAGGATTGTGCCTTGATAGCTAGATTGCCATCTCCATTTTTGCTGTGAGCTTTAACTGTTTTGCACATGTCACGTTTGATGGAATCTGAGCTTATATTTTGACCTAGAACTTTGTAGGTACGTTCTAAGCAAACCTTCACGAGACTTCAACTCGTCCACTAGGGACACTTAGTGGTTTAAAAGGCTTAGTGCATACGCTAAATGCATTCGAGAAACCAGCGACAGTGGTATAGTTAGGATTTCCTTAGTTTTGTTTTACTTGAGGACAAGTAAAATTCAGGTTTGGGGGTATTTGATGAGTGCCAAATATTGTATATATTTATCCCTTTTTGTTGGCAATTTAACTCATCTTTTATGCGTTAATTCCACATTTTATCCCATATTCTGTATTTTCATTGTTTTCAAGAATAAATATTTTTATTAATTAATTTTGCATTTTTAGGTGGTAAATAAAGTTCGGATAAGTCGCGGAGCGAAAAGAGCAGAAAAGTAGTGAAAAGCCGGGAGAAATTACGCAAGGAAGCCGCGAAGAATGGTGCGCACAACCTCATTTTCTACACACAAAAGCGCCTCCGTTCTCAGCCATCAGATCATTTCTCAGAAGCATCCAACGGTCGCTCCTTGCTGATCATCAAAATCTGATGTCTCTGCCAAGCACCACAGCGCTGAAATTCCAAGCCTTCAGATTAGATGGTAGTTGAATCCAACGGTCGCTCCCTTGCTGCGCATCGAAGTTTGATATACCCGCCTAACACTACAGTACCTAACTCCATCAAGTACCATTCATTTTGTTGTGTCATACAATCTAACGGTCACTCCAAGCTTCACTCCACATCACCGTCCGATCTACCTACCAGTTTCGCATCCAATGACTCAGCCTCACAGAACATCAAAATTAGACACACCTGCCTTACACCCTAGTGACCGAGCCACTACACCCCAACCAAACGGACCCTTCTCCCACTCTATCGCACCCATCTCCACCATCACCCCC
>NW_020622163.1:0-546 GCF_003573695.1 Papaver somniferum | reverse complement strand
TCCTTCCCTTCTGCCACTCTCCGTTCACACGGTTCTCAAAGCGGAGGAGAAAGGGCGGGCAGCAGGTACCACGAGCCCTCTGTCCCACACATCTATTCAGAAGCAAGTGTAGTTCACCGGTTCCACCGAATGCTCCTATCTCTCGGCAAAGATCGTGTGAGTGTGCAGTTATGCTTCGGATGCTTCGCCATTTCAGATCGACCCAGTTCCCCTTCTTTTCCGGTTCACTCCCTTTTCCGACACACAAGGACCTTTAGGGCTCGACCTTGGGGAGAGGAAAGACGCGGTGGGAAGTTTACTCGCTTTCTTGTCTTACAAGGCCCTCACATGTAGGACATATGAGTCTCTTCGCCCCTCCAAGTCTAATAAGAGTACCTGAAACCCCATCCGATGTAATAGAATCACTAAGCAAAGAAGTAGACATTTATCGTAATAAAGGCGCCCCCTTATGTATGGGATTCTTCTATTGCTTCTTTATGATACGCAGACACTCACGACCATTCAGATGTCTGACTTCCTTCTTAGTAAAAGGATCACGCACTAGGG
>NW_020622162.1:0-461 GCF_003573695.1 Papaver somniferum | reverse complement strand
CCATGCTCATGCAACACGGTAATATCTTTCCTTAACTCTTTTGCTTCAAGTGGTAACAATTTCTCCTTGTTCATGCTTTTAATTTTATCTTTAGAACATTGAGGACAATGTTAGATTTAAGTTTGGGGGTATGGGAGAAACTTTTAGTTGCAATAAATAAACTCCAGAGCCTAGAAATTTATGCTTATTAAGGTTGGAACTAACCAATCTAAGTGGATGGGAACATCTTGGTTATAGGAGTTGAGGAACCAATCTGATTAGATGGAAACATATAAAGAGTCTATTCATAAAAGCACAGAGCTCAGGTGTTAGAAATAACATGATAGTTTCACCATATCTCGTTGAGTCCTTTTCACTTCTGTTTTTATTTTGTTTTAAAACTATGTTTCTCTAAGTGATTAGGTGGGGCTCACGATTCAAGTTGTTACCAATGCTAGGGTGAATTAGAGTGATTGAGATAC
>NW_020622161.1:0-807 GCF_003573695.1 Papaver somniferum | reverse complement strand
GATAGATAACTAGGTTATCAATGGGTGGGCTGAAATAGCATAAAAAGGCCCATAAAATTATTACACCACCCAGAAAAGAAGTACACATGTTACTTTTAAATGTTTATGTAAAAAGTGGGGTTTTACATTTGTTCCTGAGCATATTCATATCAATAATCGTGTTTCGGAACTAAAGACCAGTATAAACAGACTCAAGCGCAGCATTAAGAAAGCAAGGAAGGCAGCAGCTTCAGGTATCTCTTGTCCTCCTCTTGTTAATTCTCTTGAAACTAACTCTATTGACTTCCCTGATGATACTCATGAAAGAAAAAGGGGAAATGTCAATACCTATGATGAGCTATATGCTCGTCAAACTACAACTTGTCTGCTTACAAATGAGCATCTCGTTTAGATCATGTGAGGATGCTCATAATTTTCAAGAAGCTTTTCTTCTTGATAAAGTGGTCTTTGTTGTATCTGTTTTCAGTTTAATAATAAAAAAAAAATTGATCATCTCACTGTTGAGCCTTGCTCCAGTTATTTTTCAATGATCAATAACTCTTGAGAATTTTTTTTTATTTGTTGTTCACTTTGAATAACTTCATTTTCCTTCAATAACAGTTGATTTGTTGTCTATCAACAATTATCTTGTGCTCTATTTCTAATCTAAGATGTTCTGTTCTTAGAATTTGTTTTTATCAAAAACGTTTTTCAAAAAATAGGCTCCATCAGTTCCTTGGTTTTGAACCTGGTTCATAATCACGAACGTTCGTGCACCCGTCCCCTACCGAACGTAAACAAGTAACTCTAGGGTTTCCCAATGAAAAT
>NW_020622160.1:0-273 GCF_003573695.1 Papaver somniferum | reverse complement strand
GAGAAACTCAGGTCTAACCCTGGTAATCTATGAACCTGTGATGTTCAATTATGATATATTTTGTCTTCAGTTCATCCAAACGGGAAAATCAGGTCTAACTTTAGTAATCTTTGAACCTGTGATGTTCAATATTGATATATTTCGTCTTCAGTTCATCCGAACGAGAATCTCAAGTTTAACTCTAGTAATCATTGAACCTGTGATGTTCAATTCTGATATATATCGTATTCAGTTCATCCGAACGAGAAACTCAGGTCCAACTCTATTAATTTT
>NW_020622159.1:94818-130845 GCF_003573695.1 Papaver somniferum | reverse complement strand
TTTTCAAGTTTTTCATTTGTGACGCGAAGGCGTCCCTCGAGCTCTGAAAAAGACAACACCACGGAGTTAGCATAGAAAAAAACATGGTCACACTCGATGAAATGGGATTATACCTTCGACACAAGCCGAAGCCTCTTCATACTCATTAACAACCGCATCTCGCGCTTCATCAAGATGACCATATTCCGCGGATAATTTCTTATAGTCTAGTTGAAGGTTGGTGAGATTAAATTGACAGGCATCTAATTCTACCTGCTTCATCGAGTCCATATGACGAAGGTGGTCGACCTCTTTATTTATCTTTGAGACCCCTTTGCTAAGTCTGTACATGCACACTTCAAGATTCCTCTCAGACTCGGCATGACGAGCTACGTCGGCACGGGACGCGGCAAGGGCATTGCTGAGAGCGTAGACTTCGGCACGAGCATCATCTCTTTCTCTGGCAAGACAGAGCATATTATCCGGGACCCCTGAAAGAGGAATGGATCGAGCCGTCTGTAATTCTTCTTCCAGCAGCTGAATCCTAGATTCCAACAAGGAAGTACGCTCGCGGACTTCCCGCAGATTATCACGTGTCCACAGCAGTGTGCCATTAAATAAAGCACGATCATGGTTGTACAGATTTTGCAGATCGACCATCTGAACATGCCGCGCGCGCCATACCTCAGCCCGAGCATCCCATTTCTTGGCTTCATTCTTAATTTTCTCAACCAGATCTCTAATACGAGATTTTTGCCGAGCTCTTTCGTTTCGAAGCCATATCATCTCGGGGACACCACCCACTGGAGATAGGGTGGGGAGACTCAGACAGAACAACTAAGAAATAGAAGAATGACGACATACTGCGAGGGAAAAGAACCAAACCTGTGAAAGTTGAAACTTGGCTGCGAGTTTGCTCTAACTCAGCGCGCACAACAACAAGCTCTGAACGAAGACCGGCCTCTACTTCACCCAGCTTTTCTTTCTCCTTAAGGCTTTTCTTCAGTTCTTCTATTTCCACCTCAGCCGCAGATAATTCCTTTTCCCTGTGACGAAGCTTAGCCTCGAGCTTCAGAGATTTCGCTTTGAAGAACTGATACAGCACGTGGTTACAATGCTCACTCCTCATCATCTACACATCAAGGTGAAAAAACGTTATTTCACCGAAGCATTTGATCGCCACGAAAAAGTATATACGAAAATTTACCTCCAACACACGCTGCTGCGGAAAGCCATATTGATACCCGTCGGCGATGGCCATCATATCGGCAACGGAAGTAGGAGGCTCCGGCACAAGGGTAGCTTCGGGAACACTCAACCTTTTTCCCCAGGCTTCAGATACCCGCGCCTTAGAAGACATCTCCATCATGCGACGGGTATACGCGGTTGAGTCCTTTTCCCCAGCAACAACAGGAGCGGGATGAGAGACAAATAGAAGATTATTTTCCTTGAACCAATCCATGATGGCGTCCTCACCCTCAGACGTCGGCGACTGTGGAAGATTATCAGCAGGCGCATCGATGACCGATTTCCCCTTCTCTGACACGACCCCCTCAGCACAAATGTTGGCATGCTCCTCCGCGCCTACATGCGCAGCATGCTCCTCCGCACCACCATCTTCTACAGTAGCGTCTCCATTACCATCACCACCAAGAACATCCCAATCATCATTGGGGGAAAGTAAAGAGAAGTCCTCAGGAAAATCGAGGGCTTCGTCAAAGAACTCCCCGGTGGAGTAAATCCGATCAAAAGAAAATTCTTGAGAAGCGGGAAGGGTATCTGCGGCATCACCAGCAGGGACGGAAACATCCCCGATAACAACGTCATCAGCCACCACGGCTTTGTTCCTTCCTTCATCACCAACATGACCAGCGAAGACCTCTTCTTCGACATTGATAGGGGAGGTACCAGTACGTTCCTCCCCATCTGTAATCTCATCCTCAGCAAACTCTTCGTTCACTGGACTAGTAACTTCTTCTTGGGATTCAGCCTCGCCCATCACAATAGTAGAAGACTGCTTAGGCCTAATCTTTTTCTTCTTCAACACCTGAAACCAACACCACAAAAAGAATTATTTTTTCCTGACTGATGAAGTTCTAAAAAAGAAGCGCAGCTAGAATCCGCGTACCTGAGCAGTTGAGGTATTCTTCGGTGGAAGTATAGCACCAGAACCTTCCTCCTCGTCTCCCTCTACGACGTCAAGGGCATAAGGAAAATTCATACCGGCAAAGTTCAGACGCCAGGGACAGAAATCTCCATAGCGAGCAGGAGGAGACTCGCGTGGCTTACTACTCTCGGTAGGCCGCCAACCGCGGGGACCAGGAATCCAACCGTAAGCCCACAGACCAACTATATCGATAACGGTGGCGTGCCACTCGTAGTCATGATCGCGCTTGATCCTCTCTCGCGCGGGGAAGAGTTTCCGACGACTAGACCCCTCCGTGCCAGGAACATACTTCAGCTTGGCATCGCTGACCTCATTTAACAGATGAATTTCGCCCCGAGGAGCAGGGAGATTCCGAAGGCTGACACTCCACGGCTTGCGATTCCTACTATTGACGTAATCACCGAAGGAGTTATTGAAATTCTCAGGAGTATACCATTCCTTCTCCATGGGATTGGGGACGTAGCAAGTCATCGACGTTTCCCCCTTACTCCGCAGATAGCATTCCTTCAGGGCGCAGAGATAATTCCCCGATAGTTGGGATACGGAACGGCTGTGAGTATTGGTGGAAGAGCCTTCACGATTAACGAGCACGTCATAGTAGAAGGAATCCCCTGATTTGTACAAAGACAGCATAAGACCAGCTTCGAATGCTCCAACCGTCGTTAACAAATGAAATTCATCGAACTCATACTTTGAGATAAGCTCATAAGTAATATCATCCTCAGGGGCATAGAAACGAACCCCGAAGGCTTGAAGCTCATGCTTTTCCTTGAATATTTCGAGATCAATATGCTTGAAGGTTACTTTTTTCCTACTAACCGAGACACTGCGTATCAAGGGGGAAGTCTCATCCTCCTCGGCGGGGCCGGATGAACTAATGAACGCTTCAGAAGCTTTTCTCTTCACAGGGGGGTTCTTTGAAGATTCAGCCCTCGGAGCTACACCCTTCGTATTCTTCCCTTTAAAAATCGGAGGAGACCGCAGATGATGCTCGGGCACTAACGAACGTAGAGGAGGAATGTCAAAAGCAACAGCACGAGGAGGAGCCTGCGTACTCCTAGTATCATCACGAGGACGAGCCGCTGCGCGATCGAAAACTCTTCGGGAACCAGACGGAATTGTCGGAGGAATCTCTTCCCTAGAGGACGAGTCCTTCGTTCAAGAAGAAACTCGACTCCGACGAACATCATCTTGAGACTCTCTACGCGGAGGAGATCTCGATATCCCAGAATCAGGAGTCTGATAAGTAAGCCGCGGACGGTCAGACATGGCTGCGAAAAGATTAAAATCAAGAACAAATTACACACAATCAAAAACATTACCAAAGATCAAAAAATCACATCCATAGCAATACACACACGATAACGCAGAAACCCTAAAATTAGTATACATGCTCAAAATTTCATAAAATTCATACCCTCGAAATAGTGGCTTCCTTAGTTTAAGATGAAGAACAGGGGCAAACTAGTATGCAAGCATCAGAAGAAGTTCTTCATCACAAACAAGGAACAACAGTAGCAGAGAATTTACAAATCGACACGGCATGAAACAGTGGAAATAAAGAAAAGAAAAACTTACCGGCAAAAACAGCAGTAGAAGAAACAAACAGGGGAAGCGGGCGTGATTAATGCTAAGGTGGAGAGAATTTAAGATCACAGGTTCAATGAAGACTGACAGAGAATTTAAGATCACAGGTTCAATGAAGACTGACAGAGAATTTAAGATCACAGGTTCAATGAAGACTGACAGAGAATTTAAGGGCTGAAAAAAGAATGAAAACTGAGAGAGCGTTTAGGAAGAATGAAATTAAATTTTATTTCTATCCTTAAAATACCCGAAAGAAAGAGAAGGAAATTAAGGGAGGAATGGGAAACGTGCCCGTTACATACCCGTTACATAAGCAGTTAATGCACGAATAAAAGACGTGCCCAAGTATCTAGGAGAAGTTATTAGGAGTGAGAAGAATATGCGACGATAGTTTTTCTTCAAGGCACCCATTAGTCATTCAAGCCCGAAGAAAAGGGGAAAATTGTGTACACATATATCTCACTATCAGACACGTGTATATAAAAAGATACGTGGAAAGCATGCAGGCCAAAACATCAAAACATGATGCGTCACGAAACACCAAATAAACCCCGAGGAGTTACTTTATCTCATCCCCAAAAGAGAAGCTAAGATCAACGGTGGAGAGAAAGTTAGCTGACACGAACTGACAGGGGAAGAAGACACTTGTCTGACACGAGCAGACCCCTCAACTACCCGCATTAAACACTCTGAGCAGTGTACGTGTCGACCAACCTGTGGAACGAGCGAGGATGCCTCTGCGGGATCAAGGGGCAAACGCAGACCTCCGCGTGATGAACGCACGGACACAAGAAGATAAGGTTCCAACGGTCTTCAGAGATGGGTCCCACATTCTAACCTTATAAATACCCCGTCTCCACCAAGAGGAAGGGAGATCGGAAAAATCAGGAAGAGAAGGAGAGAGAGAGAGAGAGATTGCAAGGGTAAGTTAATCACTTAGAAGAGAGAAACATGTAAACCCAAAAGTCATTCGACTATTCGTGTAACCGTGAAGAACATAGTAAAACAACAAACCCCGTGGATGTAGGCCTTAGTGCTTGGTCTTATTTACATTTCCGCACTTTACATTTATTTAGCTCCATGGATGTCTACTTATATGTTTTGTTTTCCTTAATACTTATATCCCATGCGCAAACGCCTCGCATGGAGTTGTTAGATGAGGCCATGATAAACCCGAAGGTTTTGATCCAATGAATCAACACCAGGATATCATCATCACAATCTCTTTGGATGATAATGATTGATTGTGAGCGTTCGGACCCCCTCGCGGTTTGTGTGCTCACAAAAAACATAGATATATCCCCAGCCAACAGTTCAATACAAAGAAAGATAGCTGAAATTAGATTAGCAAAAAAGTAGTCGGGATACTGTTGGTATATTGAGTTTGGATTTCTCAACTGCCAACAGCCAATATTTTTTGAGATGTCCTGTATTTTGTCAGCTGGCTGTTAATCTGGAGGTGCAACAGTAGTACATATGTAAAATCATTTTTATGTGCGTTTGCATGACTGACTGCCCACTGTGTCTCAGATTGCCATCTTTTTGCTCATATTCAGTTTTCCAGTTAAATCTTGCTTCTGGACTGATTAATTTCTCTATAAAATTGATCACACTGGCTAAGCGCCACCAGTATTTATATGTTGTAAGACTGGAGATTATTTGTGAATCGACGAACTAACATTTCGAGAAAATAAGATGATCTACGAGCATTTCTTACTTGGTTGGAAGTTCCAACTTATCCATATGAGCCATGAAGCAAAACTGACTTATTTGGAACACTTCAACGCGTTGTTTTTGTAACTTTGTCAAGTGGTCGCCGTAAGGAATATGGAACATTCAGCACCAGTGGTCTAGTGGTAGAATAGTACCCTGCCACGGTACAGACCCGGGTTCGATTCCCGGCTGGTGCATTTTTATTTTTTTTTATCATTTTGATTATATGAGGTTCAAATTTTATTCCTCTGGACGGTGTCAAATGGTCAATTGATAACACGTACATCAAGGGAAGCTCCTGTATTGCAGTTGCTCCTGAAGGTTGAAAACAGATAACTTGGAAGGTAAGCCCAGTAGAAGCCATCACAGTAGTTTGCTTTTTCAGGTAAAGTGACTCGCTTAATGACCCAAAAGTTGAAGGGTGGATATTCCACTGGTAGCTTCTGGTCTGTTTCTTACCAAGAATTGGTATACTGCTTACAAATAGAGAAATTGGATCAATTGTCAAAATATTTTTAAAACATGGTTCCAATGGACGAGTAAAAATTAGTATGGATGAAATGAACACCAAAAAAATAGCAAGAATGAATCTGGATTCATCCTGGCTTAAACTTAAAAAATAGCGAGGGTGACACTGGATGCATCCTGATGTAAAATAAAAATAAGAAAAAGTATTTGAAAATCGGTAGGATGAAACTGTTTACATCCTGACTATTTTTACATTCTCGTCCATTTAAACAGTATCAAATTTTACATGTCTTTTTCACCCAGGAATTATCGTTATTGGGTTAATTGACCAATTTTGTGTTACAAATAAGAATGCATCTTTAAAATATTGTATCCTCTCACAGCTTCATTAGAACATACATATGTGAACGAGTTTATCCAAAATCTACCTTGACTACTCAAGTTGTCTCAAGTTTTACGATCGAGCATGCTACACAGAAGTTCAAAGTTGGCATTTTCCTTTAAGTTTTAGGGTCAAGTTCAACAGAGAACAAGTTGGAGACGCGCCAAAACCAAACAATTCAAGTTACACCGAGCCAATTTATAATGACAACGATTCATTGATTGTAATCCAAAATCATTTGGGGTTAAACATTGGAATCCAATTCCTGGTAGTGATACTAAATTGAGAAATCTAGAATATTTTTTTTGATCGTTCAAAAGAATAGATTAAAAAGCACACAAGCTGCGTGCGGGAAGATACACAGACAAAGAGCGAAAAACCCACAAACAAAAAGCAAAGCTAAACAAAAGGAAATTCTAAGAATTCAAAGAGTGTTAACAAAAGAAGACACATCTTGCAAAACCTAAAAAAACAAAGAGCAACTTGCAAACTACAATGTGGATCACTGCCTAAAAACAGTTATCCCTTGCCAACATCTTCTATTATTAAATCATCGTGGTTTTTTGCGAGATCGCTGAACATTTCTTCACGGTTGGCCTTCACAGGTGGAAACTCTAAGCCCCATAAAGATCCATAATCCACGAGCTTATCTGCCGAGACGTTAGGAGCTTTAGATTTAGGAAGCTTTTTCTTTTTTGAACTTGTACCTTTGGATATCATACTCAATTTCATACCAACTCCAATAACTGGCTTGGACAATAACTGCTTTGCAGAGCTTATCTTTGAATCTTTCAAAACTAACATAGAATTATATGTTATAGCAATTGGATCTTTCATTGGTGCATTCTTGTTATCATTATGATTTATCTGCAATGCGGTCAGTCTATTATTCAATTTGCAGGAAGGAGATAAGACCAGCTCTTAGCGTGTGAAATGTTACTTAATTAAGTAATATTTGATAGGGTCATGAGATCAATATTTGATAGGGTCATGAAGATTTGAGGCCGAATCTTGTGGTAGAGCATGGGCGCCCGACAAGAGAATGTAGACTTGCCACTGACATACTCCACAATCGGGAAATCTATGCACAACTAAGACGATTGAACAAAGTACCTTTGGGATTTAAAAGGAACAAGAGACGATGCGCGGGGGCGAGGCAGAAAGAGAGGGAGACGCAGATATATGTTATTTTCAATTTAGTGTTGTTGTTTATTTCAATTAATATGTTTTTTAATTTAAAGTTGTTTGTTTAAACGACGACACTAAAAATTAAAATTGAGGCAATTATATTAAAAGTAATTTTAGATAAACGATTACAATTAAATTAAACTAAACTAAACTGAATAAAATTAAAAGACTACACTGAATTAAATTAAACTTAACTAAACAAGAATTAAAATCAGTTAGCAAGATTGTATTCATCTTCGTTTTCTTCTGAGGCATCATCTTCGTCTTCTTCCACATTCATATACAAGCCAGTTTGTTGAGGGGGGGACTTGTTCATGACTTGTTGTTGTTCGGCCTGGCCTTGTTGTTGTTCGACCGCATCCATTTGCTTAGTCTATCCAGCATACTGTCGTTCATTCATTAGTCCACTGTTCAAGGAGAGTAACTTGGAAATCTTACTATTCTTGTAGTATTATTCTCGCGAAAGACGACATTTTTGTTGATTATTTAAAGCAATGCCACGGTCTCTGACTCTATCTTCTTTTATCTACATCTCGAATTCCTTGTGATCAACATAGTTGAACTCGCTTGAACCTCCTTCTACTGCTCGTTGGGGTGCGTCTCTCACTGCTTTAGCAGCTTTCCGACCAGCTCCTCTTCTTCTCTTGACGTTGGTGTTAACGTCTAGATTAGTGTTGTGTTGTTTTGACTAATTGGAGTTCCATCAGGTGAGGAAGAAGGTCCTCCATTATGAAAATCCTATGTGATTGGACTATGTGGTGATCTTGCAGGCACCTGATGACCTTCCAGCAAGTATGGATTAAACTTGTTAAGCACCCTCAAAATGGTGAAAAAAGTTTCATGTTGGAAGTTCGTTTTGTGGGGTCTTTGCCATTATTCCCGACATCTTCGTTCCACATCCGGTACGCCTTCACCACTTCTTATGTGGTGCCACATTTGAGTGATCAAAGCTACATATTCACTAACGGCTGCTGAAATTGCGATAAAACGATGAGACAACCCATCGCCATCATGTCTATTGGGCTTACCTGTTTCTTCACTAAATTTTTGTAATATTTTATCATAAAAAGTTCTTTTTTCTTGATAAATACCATTGATTTCATCCTGTGTATATAAAACATAACTTCTGCAGAGTGACTTATCTTCATCCATCGTATACTTGACACCACAAATTCTTGGGTTCTTTGTTGTATTTCTTCTTGTGATTGTTGTTGTGTTCGTTGTGGTGTTTGTTTTGGTATTTGTTGTGGTGTTTGTTGTGGTGTTTGTTGTTGTGATTTCTGTTGTGAACGCTGTTGTGAGGATGCCATATTTGTTAAAAATGAATTTTCTAGAGATGATATTTTTTCTGGTACATCGAGTTAATATGAATACTTTTGTTTGGAGATGAACAAAGAAAAATTGAGATGGTATGAAATTGTGTAATTTTGAGGTGGTGATGAAGAAGGTGTGAGTTTTAAATATGGAGATGAATTGAATTTACAGGGAAACAAAAATGAGTAACATCCGTTGGATAGAAGGAGTCGTTGGCGCTTTTAATAAAAACTCGGCGTGTTAACAAAAAACGCTGGAGTGTGAACTACAAGGCGGTGGAAAGACAAGCGCCAGCATTTTTTGATGAAGCGCCGGCGTTTGAGCGAATTCATCCCGGCCTTCCATCAAGCGCGTGTTACATCTTCCAACTCAATGAACAAATGCACAAATTTGTTGATTTGAGCATCCATTTTTCATGTTTGTTGAGTCCATAGTGGGAGCAAAATTAACAAAGTTTGTTAATATAATGGAATGAGTTTGTTCATTCCATAGGAACTGCTCTAGCCTTCGCGTATAACCACAGAGTACATTCGATTTGTTAATATAATGGAATGAGTTTAGTAGACTCACGTTTTCCCACCCTCAAATTACAGCTGGTCGTGTAATGCACCGGACGACGACACCATGGTGGCTTGGTCCTTGTGGTGATGCAGCGTTTGAAAATTCTTGTTTAAGCTAAAGGAACAATTACCTATGCTATTCTACTCACAAGTTGGGGATGTAGTTCAGATGGTAGAGCGCTCGCTTAGCATGCGAGAGGTATCGGGATCGATGCCCCACTTCTCCATCCTTTATTTTCTATTTTTTTCTATGTCCAGCTAATAATCTAATGCACCAGATGACACTGAATTTTGTCAGAGCATCACCATGGTATTCTTCAGCTCAACAAGATTAGCTTCTGATGAACTTTCAATAATTTTAGTTTTAAAGATTTGGCAAGGGGCAGCGTGGACGCTTTCCCCCGCCAGGAACAAGTTATGACGTAGACTCTCCCTCTTGGGGAGATCTTAGGCGAGCACCCCTCCTTAGTGTGCAATGGAGGTCGCTAACTTAGGCCATGGACCTTCATGATCATCCATAGACCCCGTCCAGGTAATTACGTTTTTCTATTCTCCCTATCTTCTTTGAAGATGAGAGATAATTGGGTCATGGGGGAAGCTGAAGTAGATTCATCAAGGAATGGTGGCTCATTTCCCTGAGAGCAAGGAACTAAAGGACTAGGAGACGAGCTAGTAGAGGTAATATTCCTCTTCTTCTTGGGATTATCTTTCTTGTTGGCATTCTTCGAAGAAGACTTGGAAGCAACGACCTTGCCCTTAGACTTCGCACATCTAGTAGGTTTTGCACGAGTAGAAGCCTCCTCCTCGCTCTCAGAAGAGTTTTCATCATTAGAGCCGTCATTATCAAGCCCGTCCACCTTCGCACACAGATAAAGATAATAAATAGAGCAAACAATATTGTTAAAGAAAAATTAAAAATATTTCTTACTTCATTAGTGATTGAATATAGAGCTTCCAGTGTGCTTTGTTTCTTCTTAGAATTATAGTCCTTTTTCAGCTTGACAATCTGAAAATGAAGAAATTAGTGAAACACAAATAAGGAAAGTAAAATGAAGAAAGATTGATAAAGGAGCAAAGGATGGAAAGACATACCACTTTCACCTCCTCACTCCAACTAAACTCCCAAGGATAGCATAGCCAAAAACCTTCGGGAAGGGGATTTATCGACCTGTTTTCACCATAGCCGGTAATATATGGACCTTCAAGAATAACAGGATAAACATCCCAGCGATTGTCGTTAGAGTTCCGTGCAGTGCGATTAGTCTTATCGTTGAAATCAACGTCTCGCATGATTCTTTAATTCTCTAAGAGGCCATCTTTCCTTTTCAGTCGAACAACCCAGCGAGACGACTCAGCCTTCATAATCACCACTTCATAGTTAGCAAAGAAGCTCTCAACAGTATAATCAGGAGGAATTATTTCTTAGTCAGCATATGCCTCATTCATGTATTCCTTAGGATAAAGGGATCCTAATCCAGCCGCACGGTGAGAGAACTCCACCATAATCCTTATAGCATCCCCACTCTACTGATAAATCATACGCCTAAATTTATTATGGGATATGATTTTGTAAAAAATAGGAATTCGCGGATCCAAGAGAGGGATAGGGAGACCAACAATAAGCTGCCCTACGGAGATAATAATTTTTTTGATCATTCCATTGATCAATCTTGAACCATTTAGGGTTAAGCGTCAAAGCAGGCCCTGATGAAGAAGGAGCAGATAATATGAAACCTCTATCTCTGAGTTCGACCTGTAACCTATCAAACTGTTCTACCATTCTCCAACCTACCTTGTGCCCCATTGTTGATTCTTCTAGGATGGGATTATAAATATCAAGATAGACGACATGATCAAAGGGGCGAAATAATACAATAGATGGGAAACAGAAGCAACATTTGGAACGAAGAAAGATCAAGAATCAAGATCGAATAAAAAGCAGTAGCGGTAAGAAGGGAAAAGCCGCAGAGATTGAAGAGGAAAGAGAAGAGTAAAAAGAAAGGGATGAAAACGAAAGAAGGGTATATAAAGGATTCTCTTTCCCTCTTTTCGAAATCCTACGCATTAATGGGAAAGAAGATATGAAGAGACATTTGAAAGGATTAACTGCGACGTGTCAAGAGATAAACCGACGAAAGCGGAACGTGGAACAATCCAGTCCGAAGTCCCGGATTATTGTGAGTTAAGAAATATGAAAAGTTGATAAGGTGCGGCAAATCGCATTAAAGGTGCGAAGAGAGTTATTGCAGAGGTTTCTCTCATCGCTCTCTCCATAGTAAAGATCGCTAAGAAAAGAGGCAAAATGTAGGGGTTAAATATCGCACTCATAGGTATCATGCAAAGGGATACTATTGTAAGGGGACGAACGTACTCGCACGTAACATATCCCAGATGACGGAGTCAATGACGTCACAAAGTCACGAGTAAAGTGTGGAAGCTGTGCGAGGTTGAAGAGTTCGTAGGAGAAGACCCAATGTAAACGTGCGAGAATATCGCACGTCAGATCCGAAATAGAGGCTTTATTAGCTGTCCTCCATTATGTAAATTCCTATATATATGACCAACCAACCCTGTGTTGGGAGAGAGATCTTTTTGAGAGTCAAGATAGAACTTTAGGAGAGAGAAAGTTGTTTGCTCCCCAAGTTAAGGGTTTTTATTTACTTCTTTGTATTGATTTCTAAACTTAATAAGATTTCTTCTAAGTGTTCTCCACGATGATTTCCTAGTTTATTGGATAAGTTATCTAAGGGTGTAGTAGTGAGATTTTCGACTACTACAGAAACTCTCCGAAAAATTAGCAGACGCCGATTTTAACTGCAAGCACACTATATTCTTTCGCTAAAGGCGAAAGCATAGTTCAGACAGCTAATTTGCTAGGTTGAAGTGCTTGTATAAAACCATTTTGTTCAGAAACTTTATGCGGGACTAGTCCAAGTTTCTTCCTGGACATCCAACCGAAGGAGGAATAATGTGCTTTAAAGCTTCTAAAATGTAGTCATTTTGCTTCTGAGGTGATAGATGAATGAAATGTTACCTTCTTAATGATTCAACACTTGAATTATAAAGCCTAAAGAAAGACTTGAGATAAATATCACATGATCAAATTGAATTTGATCCTTTGTCTCTCCCTCCAAGTAAGCAAATTGAGTTTGATGCCATCACTGATTCCTCCTTGTTTGTCTCCGTAACAGCAGAAACCAACGGTAAAAAGGGGAACTGCATTTTGATCTTACATTGCAGCTACTGGACCATAAACCCCGCAGCAGCTGAATTGCTGAAACCGATGGAAAAATTTAGTTTTAAAGATTTAGCAGGGGGCAGCGCGGACGCTTTCCCCCCTCAGGAACAAATTATGACGTAGACTCTACCTCTTGGGGAGATCTTAGACGATCACCCCTCCTTAGTGTGCAATGGAGGTCGCTAACCTAGGCCATGGACCTTCATGATCATCCATAGACCCCGTCCAGGTAAGTACGTTTTTCCATTCTCCTTCTCTTCTCTTTATAGTCCATCGTTTCCTGTCTCTGTTATGACATTGATCCGGAGCTTCAGGTAAACTAATTTAATTTATTGCAGGGCATGGGATGACAGTTTACACAGAAGAAGAATTGGCTTCGTATCGTAAGTGGTGACATTTAGCTATCCTTAAGTGCCGACGTTTTAGTATTTTATTGGCTTGATGGTAGGATCAACCACTTTTCTATTGACTTCTTAATTCGATGAGTTTTAATGTCTGTTGTCAAAATTGAGTCTGTAATGCTTACATTTTAGGCTTAGCTAAGTTGGCCGTGTCAAAGTTAGTAGTCATTAACTGGTTAGATGACATTCTCCTATGCTTTACACTTCTGATTCTTGTGCTCTCTACCAACACCTCTATCAAATACTAGTTTCCATCCTTGAGTGTCTTCCCATCGTGGGTGTACACCACTGACAACGGCATGGTTCCATATTTCCGGTTTCTGCATTTTGCTTTGGTTTGGATATACATAATTCACAAAAACAATAACAAATCATTAATTGGTGAACAACCAATGATGGGATTTAGCTGTTATTAGACCAATCCATCACACGAAGCATTCTAAAATTTTGTATCCTCTCCTATGTCATCGAGTTTATCTAGAATGTATTTCGACTACTCAAGCCGTCTCAAATTATATGAGCTTACTACATAAAAGTTCAAAACCTGGCTTTTTTTTTGAGTTAAGTGTCAAAGTTCAACAGAGAATGAGTTGGAGACGCACCAAAACCAAACAATTCAAGTTACACCGAGCCAATTTAGATTCATTTATTGTAAATACCGTAACATCCTAAAGACGAAAAAGTTACAAACCATATGATGATACGTGTCCAATGAAACTGCAAGTATATTACAGTTGTCAGTTCAGGTTTCTTTCCTCTAGGTTTGCCAACTGAAGGAGGAATAATGGGATTCAAAACTTCCGGATTACAGTCATTCTCTTTCTAAGGAGAATGCAAAGGAAAGGTTACCTTCCTCATTTTGTTAGGAGGCTCTAGAGATAACAAATATTACGCCCAACACCTAACGCATATGGAAGCTGGTGAGCTTTCTGTCGATGATTATGCAGTATCACCTTAAGAAAATGATGTTTTTGTGCAACTACCACCTTCCTGACTCGATTCCCATATCCAGAAAGAAAAATTTACCTGAAACATTTGGTGAAGATAAAGCAAAGACGCAAGATTCACTGCAGTGGCCTGTGGGTTCAATATAAATCTGTCAGTGAAACTGCACATGAAGTTCCAGATGGAGCAGTTGGATCTTATATCGCAGCCGCTGTACCACCAGCTCAACCATAGCTAACTGATGCATTCCATCGACAAGGGACAAGTTTAGTTGAAAGAATCGGGCAGGGGCTGCGAGAATGTGTACCCCCCTTGGGAACAAATAATGATGTAGAGTCTTCCCCACTGGGTAGATCTAAGACGGGCACCCTCAGTGAGCAACGAAGATCACTAACCTAGGAACTTTTATGGCTTTTGTTTGTCCAGCCAGCACCAGTCATCTAGTGGTAGAAAGTACCCTGACGGGTTCTGGTGGATTCTTTTTATCATTTTGCAATGTGGTCCAACTCTGGTAAATTTCGTGAGAAGGAGAAGAGGGGACCAACTGTTACTGCATGAAGTAATTCCATTTTGAATATTTTGATGGATATGGTTCCTTACTTTATTTTTTGTTTTATAAAGAAGCAGGATTATAATTGATGTTGTGGTTTAAAGGATCAAAAGAAGCAATCATCTGCAGTCTACTGAAGCTCCTTAAAAGCTGTATTTCAGCAGCTCCAGGACCAATAGGGTAAAGCTAAAAATCCAATCACGTCTTCAGCTTTCAGGGTTGGTTTAAGCATACGTAAAAGATTAGCTTTGAGATGTGGTAGCCGCACGCCAGGCCTTTGCAGTAGTCCAATGCAAAGGCGTCGCGCATGAGAACCCCAGCAGCAAGCTACTGTGATGGGAACCCCCCATCGATTGTACAACGTTGATTGTACAGTTACAGTTGGAGGTGATAAAGTGTCACTGACAAGCATAGAATGATGCAGGATACCAAAAGAGTTCAAATTTTTAGTTACCATCTATTTCCAGGTTGGTTTATTAGCTTTGGTTTTGGTTTAGCATATGCAAAGCTTTGGTTTTGGTTTAGCATATGCAAAAGATTAGCTTTGATATTTGGTGGGGGTGCGCCAGGCCTTTGCAGTAGTGCAAAGCAAAGGCAGTATCAGATATTAAACTGATAAGAACAGATACTACACTTGATCTTAGCCAAAAGGCCGAGAAAGGTATGCTTGATCTCAGCTTATGCTTCTGATTTTATATTGTCGTGTTTCAATTCCTCTGCAGTACACTAGTCTATGTGGGACTAAAACATTTGATTCATAAATTTCGATGCGACCGATAAGTCCAGTTTAGAGTAGAATTGTTGAATTGGCTTAATATCATTAAGTGCAGGTTATGAGACCAGCTAGGAGATTATATTACCACATATTGTAGCAGAACTTTCTTTAGTTTATTCTTCCAAAATGAGTTCTACATCCATCCACCGAGAGAATCAGGGGTTTGTCCCATGAAACCATGAAGGAAAACATTAAAGATAAATTGGGATGTTCAATGGGATAAAGCATTCACCAATTTCTCCGTGAAAGTAGATGTTGAGGTTGCATAAGATTATGAACCTTATTGTTACATTCCATTCCTTTTTTTATTATATGAAGACGATATACAACATGGATAAGAAAACGTTTTGCTGGTCGGGGAAAGCAAGGGATTGTTTCTTGTAATTCGATAGCAACGAGGATAGAAAACTAGCCAATTTGAGCAGAAATGATGCTTTCTTTTGCTGATTTTTAAGACTTCATTAACATAAGGTTTTGATATGGAGTCATAGACTAAAGATAGATGCTAAAATCTTTGGAGAATCTGATTGGAATCTGTTTGAAATCTTCATAGACTAACGCAAAACTGGGATGTTTATGTCTTTTGAGAGACTGAATCACAAACATAACCAGTCAGGAATCGGAAAGGAATAGTTGTTAACTTCGTAAGAAAATCCATTCTACAAGAGAATTTTTTATATTCAACACGACTACTTAGATGTAGATAATGAGTTTTTTCGAGTCTGTTATGTATTTGTTTGTATCCAGTTATTAGTAGGAGGACATGATGCCCTCGCAGTCTTAAATGTATTTGCTTATGTTCTGTTATTAGTAGGACGTGACTTGCAGTTTTTCTTAGACTTTTTTTTTCTAGTTTATCCTTCTCAAATCAAAATTTTTAGTTTTAAGTATTGTAGGGCTTTACCCTTGGTTAGAGGGAGCCCTTCCAGAAATTCTTGACGGCCCTGAGAGACCCAAGGCCGAGGAGGGGGTTTGGAAATAGTTTTCAACCAGCAATTGACGCACCTCGGTTATTACCTCATTAGCTGCGTCATTGCCCCAAGCGCAAAGATGAGTTTTGAAGTCATGCATCAACTGCATTTTAAAATTTCGTTTCCACATCTCTAACTCTGGCTTGAATAACGTGGGACTAAGATTGTCACTTTTTACACTTTCGATTCTAATGGTCGTGTAGTATCGAAGTATTTGTCTTTACAATATTATGTTGAGGAACATACTGCTTTGGTTGAGAGTTTCTTTTACTGTTGGCAACAAACAGAAATTTTTTTTTTTGAAGAACAAAAGGTTAAATTAAGAAGAAAAGGCCTAAGCCAAAAGAACAAAATGTACAGACTCCAAATTCAGAGCCCCAGTCTGATGCTACAGTCAAGTACCAGACTGTCCCAAATACAACCTACAGCAAAAAGCTGAAAACTGCACCAAAATTACAGCATTTTACAAATCGAGACAGAGACTGCCAACCCATTTCAAAAGACTGCCACAACTGCAAAGACAAATAAAGTATCTAGTCCTAAGAAAACTGAAAATTACACGTGTAAAATCATCTCCCAGTTGTGTATAATTTGGATGCAGTCAATAAACCTGAAAGTTTCTTTATCGATCACAGCTCCATAAGACCATCTTCTGCTTAGCTTGAAAAATTAGTTCATGCACTGATTTGGACCTTCCCCCAAAAACTCTACTATTCCTCTCCTTCCATACTATCCATATTAGAACATAAGGAAAAATTCATCAAAGTTCCCCCTGCATCTTCCAGTTAATACGTTCCTGTTCCATGCTTCAAAAAAAATCCAGGATCGTAGATGGTAATGGCCATGAGAGATGAAACGCTTTAAGAAAATAATCCCATAACCGAAAAGTATAGCTACAATGTAGGAGAAGATGATCCGCAGTCTCAGTTTCCTCATTGCACAAAAAGCATCTACCACTTTCTAAGTTAACCCCTCGATGAGATAACATTTCTCTAGTAGGTAGGGAATTGTGGAAGACAGCCCATAGGATAAAACTAACCTTGTTAGGAATGTGTTTTCTCCATAAATATTTTTCAAACATACAGTCTGGCAAAGCACAAACCAATGCCTTTGTGCTGAAATTTTCTAACATCTCCACTTCATCTTCGCCCTCCATCAAAACTGGTAGACCTCCAAACCAATCCCACTCCATTTGCTCGTTAATATTAAGTTGTTTCTTAAAATCCCAAACCAACATCCCTGTCTAATCATATCTGCAATTGAAACATATTTATCTCTACTAGCTTTATAAACAAACAGAATTTTAACACTTTTCAGAGTTTCCTCTTTCTCACTAAGTTTGCTGAAATTGGTACTAGTTTGTGTTAATACTTGAGCTGATTCGATTGTTATGTATTGAAAATGTGGGTTTTCCTTAACCTGTAAAAGGATTCAATTTTAGTTTATTGGTTCTTCAAAACATGCGCAAAGCTGCAAATAGTTGGTCCCAAATAGTTCATGGCGTAGCTAGAAAAATACCCTTTTTACTAGAAACGGATGGTTTATGAGGAAGTCGAATTTAAATTAGTGAATTACTTACTGTATAAATTTCAGTGTTTTGAATTTGTGGGGAAGGTTTTTCAATAGAATCTCAGCTGAAAATGAGTTTGTTCTAAATATACTTGGTGTATCTAAGTTGCCATCGGTGTTGTTGGGTATAGTCGTAGTTTCCGTAAGTTATAGCTAGTTGAATTCACTGGAAATTGCATGGTTGGAGGAGGTAGAGCTAATCTGGAGTAGTATACATATTCTCACCATAAAATGGCTCGAAGCCTCGATGTAAGTTTGTAAGTTGTGTTAGTACGTATGAATAACGAAATATTGGAAATAGGGAACGTTAAGCACCAGTGGTCTAGTGGTGCACTTATTTCTTTTCTTTTTTTTTACTGTTTTGCATTGTGGTCTCTCTAGTCGACAGGAAGGAGATAAGACCAACTCTTTGTGTGTGACTGGTCAAACAAGCACATGATGATATTCAAATTTTGTTCCTCCACTTTGATGGACGGTTTGTTGTTTTTTTCAATATTCTACATGTTTTCTTTTAGAAGGATCAACGGAAGCAATTATCTGCAGTCTAGTTCTTCAAAAGGCTGAGCACAAAGTTATATTGCAGCAGCTTTGGGGGACCTCTAGATGAATTTGAAGAGAACCCCATGGAAGCTACTTCAATGATAAGTATCTTGCTGTGAGCTAATCCGTCACCAGGCCTACTGAGACGATGAAATAAATTCAGGCCTTTGCAGTGCACGCCCACCCATGATTTTTTTTTTTTTTTGCTTATTCTTGGACAAGTTGAGTTTTCTTCGGACAGTCGTTGGTGATAGGAGTTCAATTTACATAGAGCAGAATAATTGATTTCATCCTTTATGTGCGGATGGTAGGATTGTGCAACATTGAAGCATTCAACATATCCAATACGCAAAAGATTGGGTTTGACATTTGGTGGGGGTGCGCCAGACCCTTGCAGTAGTGCAACGCAAGGGCGACGCGTGAGAACCCCAGCAGCAAGCTGCTGTGATGGGTACTCCCCCATGAAAAAAATTAATTTAATATCGTGTGAGCCGATGGCTCACATATCAGATATTAAACTGATAAGAACAGATACTACACTTGATCTTAGCCAAAAGGCCGAGAAAGGTATGCTTGTTCTCGGTTTATGCTCCTGCTTTTATATTCTCTTGTTTCCATACCTCTGCTCTAGATTTGGCTATGTGGGACTAATCTTAAGCTCACTGCCTATCGATATTAGAGCTCCTTGCACAAAATTACTCTGGGTTTTCCTAGCTGGTGAGACCAGCAATAATGTATTTATTTGCTTTTGATTTGCTAATTGTGTTTTCAAATCCTAAGAAAGTGTGAAATAATCTCTGGCTCCAATTCTTATCTGCCATCTTGTCTCACTCTTATCAATTCGCAGGAGGGAGAGTTCAAATTTTGTTCCTTCTCTTTAATGGATGGTTTGGTTGGTTCTTTATCATTGAGAAGGATTAAAGTTGATGCGGATCATCGCTGCACATGTGTTTTAACTTTTGAAGGATCAACGGAAGAAGCATTTTCTGCAGTCTACTTGAAGCTCCTTAAAAGCTGAGAACAAAGCAGTATTGCAGCAGCTTTTGGGCCACTATATGAAAGGTTAAAAGAGATGACTTCGAGGATAATCCTGTATTGTATAATAGGAATCCAACTTGTTCAAGTTGGTTTAGTGGACACAAAAGTTCAGTTCTAAGATTTGGTTGGGGTGTGCCAGGCCTTTGCAGTAGTGCAACGCAAAGTCTTATATTCACTGCCTTAGCCCTTAAACAAGTTGAGTTTACTTGGGATATATATGTATGGACTGATGAGAGGATATGGTACAATGGTGGCCTCGCTTGGCGGCTGTGTGCAAATTGCAGAATGTCCAGAGAATATGAAATTGACGGGATCAAGGAGGGTTTTGCATTACTGGACTAAAACTGATACCGCACATGCTTTAGTTAACCAAGGTAAGTTTCCCGATTTCTGAGAGATCTTAATTTAAAGAATACAATCCAAAATGTTACAATCTATAACCCATACTCAACATCCCAAACTGCTTATGGATTCCCTCACCAACTCGATGTACCATGTTTATACAATGTACATTAATTAACGAGGATCCAGTTCAGAAACGGATGCCTCATTGTCTTTCCATGTCTCCTTTTCCACTGCTTGGCCGGGCACGAAATTTGCAGGTTGTGTAGGTAATGGGAAAATCCTACGTGATTGGACTATGTGGTGATCTTGCAGGCACCTGATGACCTTCCAGCAAGTATGGATTAAACTTGTTAAGCACCCTCAAAATGGTGAAAAAAGTTTCATGTTGGAAGCTCGTTTTGTGGGGTCTTTGCCACTCTTCCCGACATCTTCGTTCCACATCCGGTTCGCCTTCACCACATCTTATGTGGTGCCACATTTGAGTGATCAAAGCTACATATTCACTAACGGCTGCTGAAATTGCGTGAAAACGATGAGACAACCCATCGCCATCATGTCTATTGGGGTTACCTGTTTCTTCACTAAATTTTTGTAATATCTTATCATAAAAAGTTCTTTTTTCTTGATAAATACCATTGATTTCATCCTGTGTATATAAAACATAACTTCTGCAAAGTGACTCATCTTCATCCATCATATACTTGACACCACGAATTCTTGGGTTCTTTGTTGTGTTTCTTGTTGTGATTGTTGTTGTGTTCGTTGTGGTGTTTGTTTTGGTATTTGTTGTGGTGTTTGTTGTGGAGTTTGTTGTTGTGATTGCTGTTGTGAACGCTGTTGTGATCGTTGTTGTGAGGATGCCATATTTGTTAAAAATGAATTTTCTAGAGATGATATTTTTTCTGGTAGATCGAGTTGATATGAATACTTTTTTTTGGAGATGAACAAAGAAAAATTGAGATGGTATGAAATTGTGTAATTTTGAGGTAGTGATGAAGAAGGTGTGAGTTTTAAGTCTGGATATGAATTGAATTTACAGGGAAACAAAAATGAGTAACATCCGTTGGATGGAAGGAGTCGTTGGCGCTTTTAATAAAAACTCGGCGTGTTAACAAAAAATGCTGGAGTTTGAACTACAAGCGGGAGGTGGAGCGCCGATGTTTGAGCGAAGCCATCCCGGCCTTCCATCAAGCGTGTGTTACATCTTCCAACTCAATGAACAAATTTACAAATTTGTTGATTTGAGCATCCATTTTTCATGTTTGTTGAGTCCATAGTGGGAGCAAAATGAACAAACTTTGTTAATATAATGGAATGAGTTTGTTCATTCCATAGGAACTGCTCTAGCCTTCGCGTATAACCACAGAGTACATTCGATTTGTTAATATAATGGAATGAGTTTAGTAGACTCACGTTTTCCCACCCTCAAATTACAGCTGGTCATGTAATGCACCGGAAGACGACACCATGGTGGCTTGGTCCTTGTGGTGATGCAGCGTTTGAAAATTCTTGTTTCAGCTAAAGGAACAATTGCTTATGCTATTCTACTCACAAGTTGGGGATGTAGTTCAGATGGTAGAGCGCTCGCTTAGCATGCGAGAGGTATCGGGATCGATGCCCCACTTCTCCATCCTTTATTTTCTATTTTTTTCTATGTCCAGCTAATAATCTAATGCACCAGATGACACTGGATTTTGTCAGAGCATACACAATGTGTGCCCTTGTCCATTGTCATGTATTTCTATTTGTATTTATCCAGCGACAAGCATCACCATGGTATTCTTCAGCTCAGCAGGATTAGCTTCTGATGAACTTTCAATAATTTTAGTTTTAAAGATTTGGCAAGGGGCAGCGTGGACGCTTTCCCCCGTCAGGAACAAATTATGACGTAGATTCTCCCTCTTGGGGAGATCTTAGGCGAGCACCCCTCCTTAGTGTGCAATGGAGGTCGCTAACCTAGGCCATGGACCTTCATGATCATCCACAGACCCCGTCCAGGTAATTCCGTTTTTCCATTCTCCTTCTCTTCTTTGAAGATGAGAGATAATTGGGTCATGGGGGAAGCTGAAGTAGATTCATCAAGGAATGGTGGCTCGTTTCCCTGAGAGCAAGGAACTAAAGGACTAGGATACGAGCTAGTAGAGGTAATCTTCCTCTTCTTCTTGGGATTATCTTTCTTGTTGTCATTCTTCGAAGCAACGACCTTGACCTTAGACTTCGCACAGCTAGTAGGTTTCGCACGAGTAGAAGCCTCCTCCTCGCTCTTAGAAGAGTTTTCATCATTAGAGCCGTCATTATCATGCCCGTCCACCTTCGCACACAGATAAAGATAATAAATAGAGGAAACAATATTGTTAAAGAAAAATTAAAAATATTTCTTACTTCATTAGTGATCGAATATAGAGCTTCCAGTGTGCTTTGTTTCTTCTTAGAATTATAGTCCTTTTTCAGCTTGGCAATCTGAAAATGAAGAAATTAGTGAAACACAAATAAGGAAAGTAAATTGAAGAAAGATTGATAAAGGAGCAAAGGATGGAAAGACATACCACTTTCACCTCCTCACTCCCACTAAACTCCCAAGGATAGCATAGCCAAAAACCTTCGGGAAGGGGATTTATCGACCTGTTTTCACCATAGCCGGTAATATATGGACCTTCAAGAATAACATGATAAACATCCCAGCGATTGTCGTTAGAGTTCCGTGCAGTGCGATTAGTCTTATCGTTGAAATCAACGTCTCGCATGATTCTTTAATTCTCTGCGAGGCCATCTTTCCTTTTCAGACGAACAACCCAGCGAGACGACTCAGCCTTCATAATCACCACTTCATAGTTAGCAAAGAAGCTCTCAACAATATAATCAGGAGGAATTATTTCTTAGCCAGCATATGCCTCATTCCTGTATTCCTTAGGATAAAGGGATCCTAATCCAGCCGCACGGTGAGAGAACTCCACCATAATCCTTATAGCATCCCCACTCTACTGATAAATCATACGCCTAAATTTATTATGGGATAAGATTTTGTAAATAAGAGGAATTCGCGGATCCAAGAGAGGGGTAGGGAGACCAGCAAGAAGCTGCCCTACGGAGATAATAATTTTTTTGATCATTCCATTGATCAATCTTGAACCATTTAGGGTTAAGCGTCAAAGTAGGCCCTGATGAAGAAGGAGCAGATAATGTGAAACCTCTATTTCTGAGTTCGACCAGTAACCTATCAAACTGTTCTACCGTTCTCCAACCTGCCTTGTGCCCCATTGTTGATTCTTCTAGGATGAGATTATAAATACCAAGATAGCCGAGATGATCAAAGGGGCGAAATAATACAATAGATGGGAAACAGAAGCAACATTTGGAACGAAGAAAGATCAAGAATCAAGATCGAACAAAAAGCAGTAGCGTTAAGAAGGGAAAATCCGCAGAGATTGAAAAGGAAAGAGAAGAGTAAAAAGAAAGGGATGAAAACGAAAGAAGGGTATATAAAGGATTCTCTTTCCCTCTTTTCGAAATCCTACGCATTAATGGGTGAGAAGATATGAAGAGACATTTGAAAGGATTAACTGCGACGTGTCAAGAGATAAACCGACGAAAGCGGCACGTGGAAAAATCCAGTCCGAAGTCCCGGATTATTGTCAGTTAAGGAATATGAAAAGTTGATAAGGTGCGGCAAATCGCATTAAAGGTGCGAAGAGAGTTATTGGAGCGGTTTCTCTCATCGCTCTCTCCATAGTAAAGATCGCTAAGAAAAGAGGCAAAATGTAGGGGTTAAATATCGCACTCATAGGTATCATGCGAAGGGATACTATTGTAAGGGGACGAACGTACTCGCACGTAACATATCCCTGATGACGGAGTCAATGGCGTCACAAAGTCACGAGTAAAGTGTGGAAGCTGTGCGAGGTTGAAGAGTTCGTAGGAGAAGACCCAATGTAAACATGCGAGAATATCGCACGTCAGATCCGAAAATAGAGGCTTTATTAGCTGTCCTCCATTATGTAAATTCCTATATATAGGACCAACCAACCCTGTGTTGGGAGAGAGATCTTTTTGAGAGTCAAGATAGAACTTTAGGAGAGAGAAAGTTGTTTTCTCCCCAAGTTAAGGGTTTTACTTTACTTCTTTGTATTGATTTCTAAACTTAATAAGATTTCTTCTAAGTGTTCTCCACGATGATTTCCTAGTTTATTGGATAAGTTATCTAAGGGTGTAGTAGTGAGATTTTCGACTACTACAGAAACTCTCCAAAAAATTAGCAGACGCCGATTTTAACTGCAAGCACACTATATTCTTTCGTTAAAGGCGAAAGCATTGTTCAGACAGCTAATTTGCTAGGTTGAAGTGCTTGTATAAAACCATTTTGTTCAGAAACTTTATGCGGGACTAGTCCAAGTTTCTTCCCAGACATCCAACCGAAGGAGGAATAATGTGCTTTAAAGCTTCTAAAATGTAGTCATTTTGCTTCTGAGGTGATAGATGAATGAAATGTTACCTTCTTAATGATTCAACACTTGAATTATAAAGCCTAAAGAAAGACTTGAGATAAATATCACATGATCAAATTGAATTTGATCCTTTGTATCTCCCTCCAAGTAAGCAAATTGAGTTTGATGCCATCACTGATTCCTCCTTGTTTGTCTCCGCAACAGCAGAAACCAACGGCAAAAAGGGGAGCTGCATTTTGATCTTACATTGCAGCTACTGGACCATAAACCCCGCAACAGCTGAATTGCTGAAACCGATGGAAAAATTTAGTTTTAAAGATTTGGCAGGGGGCAGCGCGGACGCTTTCCCCCCTCAGGAACAAATTATGACGTAGACTCTCCCTCTTGGGGAGATCTTAGACGAGCACCCCTCCTTAGTGTGCAATGGAGGTCGCTAACCTAGGCCATGGACCTTCATGATCATCCATAGACCCCGTCCAGGTAAGTACGTTTTTCCATTCTCCTTCTCTTCTCTTTATAGTCCATCGTTTCCTGTCTCTGTTGTGACATTGATCCGGAGCTTCATGTAAACTAATTTAATTTAATTTAATTTATTGCAGGGCATGGGATGACAGTTTACACAGAAGAAGAATTGGCTTCGTATCGTAAGTGGTGACATTTAGCTATCCTTAAGTGCCGACGTTTTAGTATTTTATTGGCTTGATGGTAGGATCAACCACTTTTCTATTGACTTCTTAATTCGATGAGTTTTAATGTCTGTTGTCAAAATTGAGTCTGTAATGCTTACATTTTAGGCTTAGCTAAGTTGGCCGTGTCAAAGTTAGTAGTCATTAACTGGTTAGATGACATTCTCCTCTGCTTTACACTTCTGATTCTTGTGCTCTCTACCAACACCTCTATCAAATACTAGTTTCCATCCTTGAGTGTCTTCCCATCGTGGGTGTACACCACTGGCAACGGCATGGTTCCACATTTCCGGTTTCTGCATTTTGCTTTGGTTTGGGTATACACAATTCACAAAAACAATAACAAATCATTAATTGGTGAACAACCAATGATGGGATTTAGCTGTTATTAGACCAATCCATCACACGAAGCATTCTAAAATTTTGTATCCTCTCCTATGTCATCGAGTTTATCTAGAATGTATTTCGACTACTCAAGCCGTCTCAAATTGTATGAGCTTACTACATAAAAGTTCAAAACCTGGCTTTTTCTTTTGAGTTAAGTGTCAAAGTTCAACAGAGAATGAGTTGGAGACGCGCCAAAACCAAACAATTCAAGTTACACCGAGCCAATTTAGATTCATTGATTGTAAATACCGTAACATCCTGAATACGAAAAAGTTACAAACCATATGATGATACATGTCCAATGAAACTGCAAGTATATTACAGTTGTCAGTTCAGGTTTCTTTCCTCTAGGTTTGCCAACTGAAGGAGGAATAATGGGATTCAAAACTTCCGGATTACAGTCATTCTCTTTCTAAGGAGAATGCAAAGGAAAGGTTACCTTCCTCATTTTGTTAGGAGGCTCTAGAGATAACAAATATTACGCCCAACACCTAACGCATATGGAAGCTGGTGAGATTTCTGTCGATGATTATGCAGTATCACCTTAAGAAAATGATGTTTTTGTGCAACTACCACCTTCCTGACTCGATTCCCATATCCAGAAAGAAAAATTTACCTGAAACGTTTGGTGAAGATAAAGCCAAGACGCAAGATTCGCTGCAGTGGCCTGTGGGTTCAATATAAATCTGTCAGTGAAACTGCACATGAAGTTCCAGATGGAGCAGTTGGATCTTATATCGCAGCCGCTGTACCACCAGCTCAACCATAGCTAACTGATGCATTCCATCGACAAGGGACAAGTTTAGTTGAAAGAATCGGGCAGGGGATGCGAGAATGTGTACCCCCCTTGGGAACAAATAATGATGTAGAGTCCTCCCCACTGGGTAGATCTAAGACGGGCACCCTCAGTGTGCAACGAAGATCACTAACCTAGGAACTTTTATGGCTTTTGTTTGTCCAGCCAGCACCAGTCATCTAGTGGTAGAAAGTACCCTGACGGGTTCTGGTGGATTCTTTTTATCATTTTGCAATGTGGTCCAACTCTGGTAAATTTCGTGAGAAGGAGAAGAGGGGACCAACTGTTACTGCATGAAGTAATTCTATTTTGAATCTTTTGATGGATATGGTTCCTTACTTTATTTTTTGTTTTATAAAGAAGCAGGATTATAATTGATGTTGTGGTTTAAAGGATCAAAAGAAGCAATCATCTGCAGTCTACTGAAGCTCCTTAAAAGCTGTATTTCAGCAGCTCCAGGACCAATAGGGTAAAGCTAAAAATCCAATCACGTCTTCAACTTTCAGGGTTGGTTTAAGCATACGTAAAAGATTAGCTTTGAGATGTGGTAGCCGCACGCCAGGCCTTTGCAGTAGTCCAATGCAAAGGCGTCGCGCATGAGAACCCCAGCAGCAAGCTACTGTGATGGGAACCCCCCATCGATGGTACAACGTTGATTGTACAGTTACAGTTGGAGGTGATAAAGTGTCACTGACAAGCATAGAATGATGCAGGATACCAAAAGAGTTCAAATTTTTAGTTACCATCTATTTCCAGGTTGGTTTATTAGCTTTGGTTTTGGTTTAGCATATGCAAAGCTTTGGTTTTGGTTTAGCATATGCAAAGGATTAGCTTTGATATTTGGTGGGGGTGCGCCAGGCCTTTGCAGTAGTGCAAAGCAAAGCCAGTATCAGATATTAAACTGATAAGAACAGATACTACACTTGATCTTAGCCAAAAGGCCGAGAAACGTATGCTTGATCTCAGCTTATGCTTCTGATTTTATATTGTCGTGTTTCAATTCCTCTGCAGTACACTAGTCTATGTGGGACTAAAACATTTGATTCATAAATTTCGATGCGACCGATAAGTCCAGTTTAGAGTAGAATTGTTGAATTGGCTTAATATCATTAAGTGCAGGTTATGAGACCAGCTAGGAGATTATATTACCACATATTGTAGCAGAACTTTCTTTAGTTTATTCTTCCAAAATGAGTTCTACATCCATCCACCGAGAGAATCAGGGGTTTGTCCCATGAAACCATGAAGGAAAACATTAAAGATAAATTGGGATGTTCAATGGGATAAAGCATTCACCAATTTCTCCGTGAAAGTAGATGTTGAGGTTGCATAAGATTATGAACCTTATTGTTACATTCCATTCCTTTTTTTATTATATGAAGACGATATACAACATGGATAAGAAAACGTTTTGCTGGTCGGGGAAAGCAAGGGATTGTTTCTTGTAATTCGATAGCAACGAGGATAGAAAACTAGCCAATTTGAGCAGAAATGATGCTTTCTTTTGCTGATTTTTAAGACTTCATTAACATAAGATTTTGATATGGAGTCATAGACTAAAGATAGATGCTAAAATCTTTGGAGAATCTGATTGGAATCTGTTTGAAATCTTCATAGACTAACGCAAAACTGGGATGTTTATGTCTTTTGAGAGACTGAATCACAAACATAACCAGTCAGGAATCGGAAAGGAATAGTTATTAACTTCGTAAGAAAATCCATTCTACAAGAGAATTTTTTATATTCAACACGACTACTTAGATGTAGATAATGAGTTTTTTCGAGTCTGTTATGTATTTGTTTGTATCCAGTTATTAGTAGGAGGACATGATGCCCTCGCAGTCTTAAATGTATTTGCTTATGTCCTGTTATTAGTAGGACGTGACTTGCAGTTTTTCTTGGACTTTTTTTTTCTAGTTTATCCTTCTCAAATCAAAATTTTTAGTTTTAAGTATTGTAGGGCTTTACCCTTGGTTAGAGGGAGCCCTTCCAGAAATTCTTGACAGCCCTGAGAGACCCAAGGCCGAGGAGGGGGTTTGGAAATAGTTTTCAACCAGCAATTGACGCACCTCGGTTATTACCTCATTAGCTGCGTCATTGCCCCAAGCGCAAAGATGAGTTTTGAAGTCATGCATCAACTGCATTTTAAAATTTCGTTTCCACATCTCTAACTCTGGCTTGAATAACGTGGGACTAAGATTGTCACTTTTTACACTTTCGATTCTAATGGTCGTGTAGTATCGAAGTATTTGTCTTTACAATATTATGTTGAGGAACATACTGCTTTGGTTGAGAGTTTCTTTTACTGTTGGCAACAAACAGAAATTTTTTTTTTTGAAGAACAAAAGGTTAAATTAAGAAGAAAAGGCCTAAGCCAAAAGAACAAAATGTACAGACTCCAAATTCAGAGCCCCAGTCTGATGCTACAGTCAAGTACCAGACTGTCCCAAATACAACCTACAGCAAAAAGCTGAAAACTGCACCAAAATTACAGCATTTTACAAATCGAGACAGAGACTGCCAACCCATTTCAAAAGACTGCCACAACTGCAAAGACAAATAAAGTATCTAGTCCTAAGAAAACTGAAAATTACACGTGTAAAATCAGCTCCTAGTTGTGTATAATTTGGATGCAGTCAATAAACCTGAAAGTTTCTTTATCGATCACAGCTCCATAAGGCCATCTTCTGCTTAGCTTGAAAAATTAGTTCATGCACTGATTTGAACCTTCCCCCAAAAACTCTACTATTCCTCTCCTTCCATACTATCCATATTAGAACATAAGGAAAAATTCATCAAAGTTCTCCCTGCATCTTCCAGTTAATACGTTCATGTTCCATGCTTCAAAAAAAATCCAGGATCGTAGATGGTAATGGCCATGAGAGATGAAACGCTTTAAGAAAATAATCCCATAACTGAAAAGTATAGCTACAATGTAGGAGAAGATGATCCGCAGTCTCAGTTTCCTCATTGCACAAAAAGCATCTACCACTTTCTAAGTTAACCCAGCGATGAGATAACATTTCTCTAGTAGGTAGGGAATTGTGGAAGACAGCTCATAGGATAAAACTAACCTTGTTAGGAATGTGTTTTCTCCATAAATATTTTTCAAACATACAGTCTGGCAAAGCACAAACCAATGCCTTTGTGCTGAAATTTTCTAACATCTCCACTTCATCTTCGCCCTCCATCAAAACTGGTAGACCTCCAAACCAATCCCACTCCATTTGCTCGTTAATATTAAGTTGTTTCTTAAAATCCCCAAACCAACATCCCTGTCTAATCATGTCTGCAATTGAAACATATTTATCTCTACTAGCTTTATAAACAAACAGAATTTTAACACTTTTCAGAGTTTCCTCTTTCTCACTAAGTTTGCTGAAATTGGTACTAGTTTGTGTTAATACTTGAGCTGATTCGATTGTTATGTATTGAAAATGTGGGTTTTCCTTAACCTGTAAAAGGATTCAATTTTAGTTTATTGGTTCTTCAAAACATGCGCAAAGCTGCAAATAGTTGGTCCCAAATAGTTCATGGCGTAGCTAGAAAAATACCCTTTTTACTAGAAACGGATGGTTTATGAGGAAGTCGAATTTAAATTAGTGAATTACTTACTGTATAAATTTCAGTGTTTTGAATTTGTGGGGAAGGTTTTTCAATAGAATCTCAGCTGAAAATGAGTTTGTTCTAAATATACTTGGTGTATCTAAGTTGCCATCGGTGTTGTTGGGTATAGTCGTAGTTTCCGTAAGTTATAGCTAGTTGAATTCACTGGAAATTGCATGGTTGGAGGAGGTAGAGCTAATCTGGAGTAGTATACATATTCTCACCATAAAATGGCTCGAAGCCTCGATGTAAGTTTGTAAGTTGTGTTAGTACGTATGAATAACGAAATATTGGAAATAGGGAACGTTAAGCACCAGTGGTCTAGTGGTGCACTTATTTCTTTTTTTTCTTTTACTGTTTTGCATTGTGGTCTCTCTAGTCGACAGGAAGGAGATAAGACCAACTCTTTGTGTGTGACTGGTCAAACAAGCACATGATGATATTCAAATTTTGTTCCTCCACTTTGATGGACGGTTTGTTGTTTTTTTCAATATTCTACATGTTTTCTTTTAGAAGGATCAACGGAAGCAATTATCTGCAGTCTAGTTCTTCAAAAGGCTGAGCACAAAGTTATATTGCAGCAGCTTTGGGGGACCTCTAGATGAATTTGAAGAGAACCCCATGGAAGCTACTTCAATGATAAGTATCTTGCTGTGAGCTAATCCGTCACCAGGCCTACTGAGACGATGAAATAAATTCAGGCCTTTGCAGTGCACGCCCACCCATGATTTTTTTTTTTGCTTATTCTTGGACAAGTTGAGTTTTCTTCGGACAGTCGTTGGTGATAGGAGTTCAATTTACATAGAGCAGAATAATTGATTTCATCCTTTATGTGCGGATGGTAGGATTGTGCAACATTGAAGCATTCAACATATCCAATACGCCAAACATTGGGTTTGACATTTGGTGGGGGTGCGCCAGGCCCTTGCAGTAGTGCAACGCAAGGGCGACGCGTGGGAACCCCAGCAGCTTGCTGCTGTGATGGGAACTCCCCCATGAAAAAAATTAATTTAATATCGATGGCTCACATATCAGATATTAAACTAATAAGAACAGATACTACACTTGATCTTAGCCAAAAGGCCGAGAAAGGTATGCTTGTTCTCGGTTTATGCTCCTGCTTTTATATTCTCTTGTTTCCATACCTCTGCTCTAGATTTGGCTATGTGGGACTAATCTTAAGCTCACTGCCTATCGATATTAGAGCTCCTTGCACAAAATTACTCTGGGTTTTCTTAGCTGGTGAGACCAGCAATAATGTATTTATTTGCTTTTGATTTGCTAATTGTGTTTTCAAATCCTAAGAAAGTGTGAAATAATCTCTGGGTCCAATTCTTATCTGCCATCTTGTCTCACTCTTATCAATTCGCAGGAGGGAGAGTTCAAATTTTGTTCCTTCTCTTTAATGGATGGTTTGGTTGGTTCTTTATCATTGAGAAGGATTAAAGTTGATGCGGATCATCGCTGCACATGTGTTTTAACTTTTGAAGGATCAACGGAAGAAGCATTTTCTGCAGTCTACTTGAAGCTCCTTAAAAGCTGAGAACAAAGCAGTATTGCAGCAGCTTTTGGGCCACTATATGAAAGGTTAAAAGAGATGACTTCGAGGATAATCCTGTATTGTATAATAGGAATCCAACTTGTTCAAGTTGGTTTAGTGGACACAAAAGTTCAGTTCTAAGATTTGGTTGGGGTGTGCCAGGCCTTTGCAGTAGTGCAACGCAAAGTCTTATATTCACTGCCTTAGCCCTTAAACAAGTTGAGTTTACTTGGGATATATATGTATGGACTGATGAGAGGATATGGTACAATGGTGGCCTCGCTTGGCGGCTGTGTGCAAATTGCAGAATGTCCAGAGAATATGAAATTGACGGGATCAAGGAGGGTTTTGCATTACTGGACTAAAACTGATACCGCACATGCTTTAGTTAACCAAGGTAAGTTTCCCGATTTCTGAGAGATCTTAATTTAAAGAATACAATCCAAAATGTTACAATCTATAACCCATACTCAACATCCCAAACTGCTTATGGATTCCCTCACCAACTCGATGTACCATGTTTATACAATGTACATTAATTAACGAGGATCCAGTTCAGAAACGGATGCCTCATTGTCTTTCCATGTCTCCTTTTCCACTGCTTGGCCGGGCACGAAATTTGCAGGTTGTGTAGGTAATGGGAAAATCCTACGTGATTGGACTATGTGGTGATCTTGCAGGCACCTGATGACCTTCCAGCAAGTATGGATTAAACTTGTTAAGCACCCTCAAAATGGTGAAAAAAGTTTCATGTTGGAAGCTCGTTTTGTGGGGTCTTTGCCACTCTTCCCGACATCTTCGTTCCACATCCGGTTCGCCTTCACCACATCTTATGTGGTGCCACATTTGAGTGATCAAAGCTACATATTCACTAACGGCTGCTGAAATTGCGTGAAAACGATGAGACAACCCATCGCCATCATGTCTATTGGGGTTACCTGTTTCTTCACTAAATTTTTGTAATATCTTATCATAAAAAGTTCTTTTTTCTTGATAAATACCATTGATTTCATCCTGTGTATATAAAACATAACTTCTGCAAAGTGACTCATCTTCATCCATCATATACTTGACACCACGAATTCTTGGGTTCTTTGTTGTGTTTCTTGTTGTGATTGTTGTTGTGTTCGTTGTGGTGTTTGTTTTGGTATTTGTTGTGGTGTTTGTTGTGGTGTTTGTTGTTGTGATTGCTGTTGTGAACGCTGTTGTGATCGTTGTTGTGAGGATGCCATATTTGTTAAAAATGAATTTTCTAGAGATGATATTTTTTCTGGTAGATCGAGTTGATATGAATACTTTTTTTTGGAGATGAACAAAGAAAAATTGAGATGGTATGAAATTGTGTAATTTTGAGGTAGTGATGAAGAAGGTGTGAGTTTTAAGTCTGGAGATGAATTGAATTTACAGGGAAACAAAAATGAGTAACATCCGTTGGATGGAAGGAGTCGTTGGCGCTTTTAATAAAAACTCGGCGTGTTAACAAAAAATGCTGGAGTTTGAACTACAAGCGGGCGGTGGAGCGCCGATGTTTGAGCGAAGCCATCCCGGCCTTCCATCAAGCGTGTGTTACATCTTCCAACTCAATGAACAAATGTACAAATTTGTTGATTTGAGCATCCATTTTTCATGTTTGTTGAGTCCATAGTGGGAGCAAAATGAACAAACTTTGTTAATATAATGGAATGAGTTTGTTCATTCCATAGGAACTGCTCTAGCCTTCACGTATAACCACAGAGTACATTCGATTTTTTAATATAATGGAATGAGTTTAGTAGACTCACGTTTTCCCACCCTCAAGTTACAGCTGGTCATGTAATGCACCGGAAGACGACACCATGGTGGCTTAGTCCTTGTGGTGATGCAGCGTTTGAAAATTCTTGTTTCAGCTAAAGGAACAATTGCTTATGCTATTCTACTCACAAGTTGGGGATGTAGTTCAGATGGTAGAGAGCTCGCTTAGCATGCGAGAGGTATCGGGATCGATGCCCCACTTCTCCATCCTTTATTTTCTATTTTTTTCTATGTCCAGCTGATAATCTAATGCACCAGATGACACTGGATTTTGTCAGAGCATACACAATGTGTGCCCTTGTCCATTGTCATGTATTTCTATTTGTATTTATCCAGCGACAAGCATCACCATGGTATTCTTCAGCTCAGCAGGATTAGCTTCTGATGAACTTTCAATAATTTTAGTTTTAAAGATTTGGCAAGGGGCAGCGTGGACGCTTTCCCCCGTCAGGAACAAATTATGACGTAGATTCTCCCTCTTGGGGAGATCTTAGGCGAGCACCCCTCCTTAGTGTGAAATGGAGGTCGCTAACCTAGGCCATGGACCTTCATGATCATCCATAGACCCCGTCCAGGTAATTCCGTTTTTCCATTCTCCTTCTCTTCTTTGAAGATGAGAGATAATTGGGTCATGGGGGAAGCTGAAGTAGATTCATCAAGGAATGGTGGCTCGTTTCCCTGAGAGCAAGGAACTAAAGGACTAGGATACGAGCTAGTAGAGGTAATCTTCCTCTTCTTCTTGGGATTATCTTTCTTGTTGTCAGTCTTCGAAGAAACGACCTTTCCCTTAGACTTCGCACAGCTAGTAGGTTTCGCACGAGTAGAAGCCTCCTCCTCGCTCTTAGAAGAGTTTTCATCATTAGAGCCGTCATTATAAAGCCCGCCCACCTTCGAACATAGATAAAGATAATAAATAGAGGAAACAATATTGTTAAAGAAAAATTAAAAATATTTTTTACTTCATTAGTGATCGAATATAGAGCTTCCAGTGTGCTTTGTTTCTTCTTAGAATTATAGTCCTTTTTCAGCTTGGCAATCTGAAAATGAAGAAATTAGTGAAACACAAATAAGGAAAGTAAAATGAAGAAAGATTGATAAAGGAGCAAAGGATGGAAAGACATACCACTTTCACCTCCTCACTCCCACTAAACTCCCAAGGATAGCATAGCCAAAAACCTTCGGGAAGGGGATTTATCGACCTGTTTTCACCATAGCCGGTAATATATGGACCTTCAAGAATAACAGGATAAACATCCCAGCGATTGTCGTTAGAGTTCCGTGCAGTGCGATTAGTCTTATCGTTGAAATCAACGTCTCGCATGATTCTTTAATTCTCTGCGAGGCCATCTTTCCTTTTCAGACGAACAACCCAGCGAGACGACTCAGCCTTCATAATCACCACTTCATAGTTAGCAAAGAAGCTCTCAACAGTATAATCAGGAGGAATTATTTCTTAGCCAGCATATGCCTCATTCCTGTATTCCTTAGGATAAAGGGATCCTAATCCAGCCGCACGGTGAGAGAACTCCACCATAATCCTTATAGCATCCCCACTCTACTGATAAATCATACGCCTAAATTTATTATGGGATAAGATTTTGTAAATAAGAGGAATTCGCGGATCCAAGAGAGGGATAGGGAGACCAGCAAGAAGCTGCCCTACGGAGATAATAATTTTTTTGATCATTCCATTGATCAATCTTGAACCATTTAGGGTTAAGCGTCAAAGTAGGCCCTGATGAAGAAGGAGCAGATAATGTGAAACCTCTATTTCTGAGTTCGACCAGTAACCTATCAAACTGTTCTACCGTTCTCCAACCTGCCTTGTGCCTCATTGTTGATTCTTCTAGGATGAGATTATAAATATCAAGATAGACGAGATGATCAAAGGGGCGAAATAATACAATCGATGGGAAACAGAAGCAGCATTTGGAATGAAGAAAGATCAAGAATCAAGATCGAACAAAAAGCAGTAGCGTTAAGAAGGGAAAATACGCAGAGATTGAAGAGGAAAGAGAAGAGTAAAAATAAAGGGATGAAAACGAAAGAAGGGTATATAAAGGATTCTCTTTACCTCTTTTCGAAATCCTACGCATTAATGGGTGAGAAGATATGAAGAGACATTTGAAAGGATTAACTGCGACGTGTCAAGAGATAAACCGACGAAAGCGGCACGTGGAAAAATCCAGTCCGAAGTCCCGGATTATTGTCAGTTAAGGAATATGAAAAGTTGATAAGGTGCGGAAAATCGCATTAAAGGTACGAAGAGAGTTATTGGAGCGGTTTCTCTCATCGCTCTCTCCATAGTAAAGATCGCTAAGAAAAGAGGCAAAATGTAGGGGTTAAATATCGCACTCATAGGTATCATGCGAAGGGATACTATTGTAAGGGGACGAACGTACTCGCACGTAACATATCCCTGATGACGGAGTCAATGGCGTCACAAAGTCACGAGTAAAGTGTGGAAGCTGTGCGAGGTTGAAGAGTTCGTAGGAGAAGACCCAATGTAAACATGCGAGAATATCGCACGTCAGATCCGAAAATAGAGGCTTTATTAGCTGTCCTCCATTATGTAAATTCCTATATATAGGACCAACCAACCCTGTGTTGGGAGAGAGATCTTTTTGAGAGTCAAGATAGAACTTTAGGAGAGAGAAAGTTGTTTTCTCCCCAAGTTAAGGGTTTTACTTTACTTCTTTGTATTGATTTCTAAACTTAATAAGATTTCTTCTAAGTGTTCTCCACGATGATTTCCTAGTTTATTGGATAAGTTATCTAAGGGTGTAGTAGTGAGATTTTCGACTACTACAGAAACTCTCCAAAAAATTAGCAGACGCCGATTTTAACTGCAAGCACACTATATTCTTTCGTTAAAGGCGAAAGCATTGTTCAGACAGCTAATTTGCTAGGTTGAAGTGCTTGTATAAAACCATTTTGTTCAGAAACTTTATGCGGGACTAGTCCAAGTTTCTTCCCAGACATCCAACCGAAGGAGGAATAATGTGCTTTAAAGCTTCTAAAATGTAGTCATTTTGCTTCTGAGGTGATA
>NW_020622159.1:94260-94808 GCF_003573695.1 Papaver somniferum | reverse complement strand
TTAATACTTGAGCTGATTCGATTGTTATGTATTGAAAATGTGGGTTTTCCTTAACCTGTAAAAGGATTCAATTTTAGTTTATTGGTTCTTCAAAACATGCGCAAAGCTGCAAATAGTTGGTCCCAAATAGTTCATGGCGTAGCTAGAAAAATACCCTTTTTACTAGAAACGGATGGTTTATGAGGAAGTCGAATTTAAATTAGTGAATTACTTACTGTATAAATTTCAGTGTTTTGAATTTGTGGGGAAGGTTTTTCAATAGAATCTCAGCTGAAAATGAGTTTGTTCTAAATATACTTGGTGTATCTAAGTTGCCATCGGTGTTGTTGGGTATAGTCGTAGTTTCCGTAAGTTATAGCTAGTTGAATTCACTGGAAATTGCATGGTTGGAGGAGGTAGAGCTAATCTGGAGTAGTATACATATTCTCACCATAAAATGGCTCGAAGCCTCGATGTAAGTTTGTAAGTTGTGTTAGTACGTATGAATAACGAAATATTGGAAATAGGGAACGTTAAGCACCAGTGGTCTAGTGGTGCACTTATTTCTT
>NW_020622159.1:76548-94250 GCF_003573695.1 Papaver somniferum | reverse complement strand
CGAAGAGAGTTATTGGAGCGGTTTCTCTCATCGCTCTCTCCATAGTAAAGATCGCTAAGAAAAGAGGCAAAATGTAGGGGTTAAATATCGCACTCATAGGTATCATGCGAAGGGATACTATTGTAAGGGGACGAACGTACTCGCACGTAACATATCCCTGATGACGGAGTCAATGGCGTCACAAAGTCACGAGTAAAGTGTGGAAGCTGTGCGAGGTTGAAGAGTTCGTAGGAGAAGACCCAATGTAAACATGCGAGAATATCGCACGTCAGATCCGAAAATAGAGGCTTTATTAGCTGTCCTCCATTATGTAAATTCCTATATATAGGACCAACCAACCCTGTGTTGGGAGAGAGATCTTTTTGAGAGTCAAGATAGAACTTTAGGAGAGAGAAAGTTGTTTTCTCCCCAAGTTAAGGGTTTTACTTTACTTCTTTGTATTGATTTCTAAACTTAATAAGATTTCTTCTAAGTGTTCTCCACGATGATTTCCTAGTTTATTGGATAAGTTATCTAAGGGTGTAGTAGTGAGATTTTCGACTACTACAGAAACTCTCCAAAAAATTAGCAGACGCCGATTTTAACTGCAAGCACACTATATTCTTTCGTTAAAGGCGAAAGCATTGTTCAGACAGCTAATTTGCTAGGTTGAAGTGCTTGTATAAAACCATTTTGTTCAGAAACTTTATGCGGGACTAGTCCAAGTTTCTTCCCAGACATCCAACCGAAGGAGGAATAATGTGCTTTAAAGCTTCTAAAATGTAGTCATTTTGCTTCTGAGGTGATAAATGAATGAAATGTTACCTTCTTAATGATTCAACACTTGAATTATAAAGCCTAAAGAAAGACTTGAGATAAATATCACATGATAAAATTGAATTTGATCATTTGTCTCTCCCTCCAAGTAAGCAAATTGAGTTTGATGCCATCACTAATTCCTCCTTGTTTGTCTCCGCAACAGCAGAAACCAACGGCAAAAAGGGGAGCTGCATTTTGATCTTACATTGCAGCTACTGGACCATAAACCCCGCAACAGCTGAATTGCTGAAACCGATGGAAAAATTTAGTTTTAAAGATTTGGCAGGGGGCAGCGCGGACGCTTTCCCCCCTCAGGAACAAATTATGACGTAGACTCTCCCTCTTGGGGAGATCTTAGACGAGCACCCCTCCTTAGTGTGCAATGGAGGTCGCTAACCTAGGCCATGGACCTTCATGATCATCCATAGACCCCGTCCAGGTAAGTACGTTTTTCCATTCTCCTTCTCTTCTCTTTATAGTCCATCGTTTCCTGTCTCTGTTGTGACATTGATCCGGAGCTTCATGTAAACTAATTTAATTTAATTTAATTTATTGCAGGGCATGGGATGACAGTTTACACAGAAGAAGAATTGGCTTCGTATCGTAAGTGGTGACATTTATCTATCCTTAAGTGCCGACGTTTTAGTATTTTATCGGCTTGATGGTAGGATCAACCACTTTTCTATTGACTTCTTAATTCGATGAGTTTTAATGTCTGTTGTCAAAATTGAGTCTGTAATGCTTACATTTTAGGCTTAGCTAAGTTGGCCGTGTCAAAGTTAGTAGTCATTAACTGGTTAGATGACATTCTCCTCTGCTTTACACTTCTGATTCTTGTGCTCTCTACCAACACCTCTATCAAATACTAGTTTCCATCCTTGAGTGTCTTCCCATCGTGGGTGTACACCACTGGCAACGGCATGGTTCCACATTTCCGGTTTCTTCATTGTGCTTTGGTTTGGGTATACACAATTCACAAAAACAATAACAAATCATTAATTGGTGAACAACCAATGATGGGATTTAGTTGTTATTAGACCAATCCATCACACGAAGCATTCTAAAATTTTGTATCCTCTCCTATGTCATCGAGTTTATCTAGAATGTATTTCGACTACTCAAGCCGTCTCAAATTGTATGATCTTACTACATAAAAGTTCAAAACCTGGCTTTTTCTTTTGAGTTAAGTGTCAAAGTTCAACAGAGAATGAGTTGGAGACGCGCCAAAACCAAACAATTCAAGTTACACCGAGCCAATTTAGATTCATTGATTGTAAATATCGTAACATCCTGAAGACGAAAAAGTTACAAACCATATGATGATACGTGTCCAATGAAACTGCAAGTATATTACAATTGTCAGTTCAGGTTTCTTTCCTCTAGGTTTGCCAACTGAAGGAGGAATAATGGGATTCAAAACTTCCGGATTACAGTCATTCTCTTTCTAAGGAGAATGCAAAGGAAATGATACCTTCCTGATTTTGTTAGGAGGCTCTAGAGATAACAAAGATTACGCCCAACACCTGACGCATATGGAAGCTGGTGAGCTTTCTGTCGATGATTATGCAGTATCACCTTAAGAAAATGATGTTTTTGTGCAACTACCACCTTCCTGACTCGATTCCCATATCCAGAAAGAAAAATTTACCTGAAACGTTTGGTGAAGATAAAGCCAAGACGCAAGATTCACTGCAGTGGCCTGTGGGTTCAATATAAATCTGTCAGTGAAACTGCACATGAAGTTCCAGATGGAGCAGTTGGATCTTATATCGCAGCCGCTGTACCACCAGCTCAACCATAGCTAACTGATGCATTCCATCGACAAGGGACAAGTTTAGTTGAAAGAATCGGGCAGGGGCTACGAGAATGTGTACCCCCCTTGGGAACAAATAATGATGTAGAGTCTTCCCCACTGGGTAGATCTAAGACGGGCACCCTCAGTGTGCAACGAAGATCACTAACCTAGGAACTTTTATGGCTTTTGTTTGTCCAGCCAGCACCAGTCATCTAGTGGTAGAAAGTACCCTGACGGGTTCTGGTGGATTCTTTTTATCATTTTTCAATGTGGTCCAACTCTGGTAAATTTCGTGAGAAGGAGAAGAGGGGACCAACTGTTACTGCATGAAGTAATTCTATTTTGAATCTTTTGATGGATATGGTTCCTTACTTTATTTTTTGTTTTATAAAGAAGCAGGATTATAATTGATGTTGTGGTTTAAAGGATCAAAAGAAGCAATCATCTGCAGTCTACTGAAGCTCCTTAAAAGCTGTATTTCAGCAGCTCCAGGACCAATAGGGTAAAGCTAAAAATCCAATCACGTCTTCAGCTTTCAGGGTTGGTTTAAGCATACGTAAAAGATTAGCTTTGAGATGTGGTAGCCGCACGCCAAGCCTTTGCAGTAGTCCAATGCAAAGGCGTCGCGCATGAGAACCCCAGCAGCAAGCTACTGTGATGGGAACCCCCCATCGATTGTACAACGTTGATTGTACAATTACAGTTGGAGGTGATAAAGTGTCACTGACAAGCATAGAATGATGCAGGATACCAAAAGAGTTCAAATTTTTAGTTACCATCTATTTCCAGGTTGGTTTATTAGCTTTGGTTTTGGTTTAGCATATGCAAAGCTTTGGTTTTGGTTTAGCATATGCCAAATATTAGCTTTGATATTTGGTGGGGGTGCGCCAGGCCTTTGCAGTAGTGCAAAGCAAAGGCAGTATCAGATATTAAACTGATAAGAACAGATACTACACTTGATCTTAGCCAAAAGGCCGAGAAAGGTATGCTTGATCTCAGCTTATGCTTCTGATTTTATATTGTCGTGTTTCAATTCCTCTGCAGTACACTAGTCTATGTGGGACTAAAACATTTGATTCATAAATTTCCATGCGACCGATAAGTCCAGTTTAGAGTAGAATTGTTGAATTGGCTTAATATCATTAAGTGCAGGTTATGAGACCAGCTAGGAGATTATATTACTACATATTGTAGCAGAACTTTCTTTAGTTTATTCTTCCAAAATGAGTTCTACATCCATCCACCGAGAGAATCAGGGGTTTGTCCCATGAAACCATGAAGGAAAACATTAAAGATAAATTGGGATGTTCAATGGGATAAAGCATTCACCAATTTCTCCGTGAAAGTAGATGTTGAGGTTGCATAAGATTATGAACCTTATTGTTACATTCCATTCCTTTTTTTATTATATGAAGACGATATACAACATGGATAAGAAAACGTTTTGCTGGTCGGGGAAAGCAAGGGATTGTTTCTTGTAATTCGATAGCAACGAGGATAGAAAACTAGCCAATTTGAGCAGAAATGATGCTTTCTTTTGCTGATTTTTAAGACTTCATTAACATAAGGTTTTGATATGGAGTCATAGACTAAAGATAGATGCTAAAATCTTTGGAGAATCTGATTGGAATCTGTTTGAAATCTTCATAGACTAACGCAAAACTGGGATGTTTATGTCTTTTGAGAGACTGAATCACAAACATAACCAGTCAGGAATCGGAAAGGAATAGTTGTTAACTTCGTAAGAAAATCCATTCTACAAGAGAATTTTTTTTATTCAACACGACTACTTAGATGTAGATAATGAGTTTTTTCGAGTCTGTTATGTATTTGTTTGTATCCAGTTATTAGTAGGAGGACATGAAGCCCTCGCAGTCTTAAATGTATTTGCTTATGTCCTGTTATTAGTAGGACGTGACTTGCAGTTTTTCTTAGACTTTTTTTTTCTAGTTTATCCTTCTCAAATCAAAATTTTTAGTTTTAAGTATTGTAGGGCTTTACCCTTGGTTAGAGGGAGCCCTTCCAGAAATTCTTGACGGCCCTGAGAGACCCAAGGCCGAGGAGGGGGTTTGGAAATAGTTTTCAACCAGCAATTGACGCACCTCGGTTATTACCTCATTAGCTGCGTCATTGCCCCAAGCGCAAAGAAGAGTTTTGAAGTCATGCATCAACTGCATTTTAAAATTTCGTTTCCACATCTCTAACTCTGGCTTGAATAACGTGGGAATAAGATTGTCACTTTTTACACTTTCGATTCTAATGGTCGTGTAGTATCGAAGTATTTGTCTTTACAATATTATGTTGAAGAACATACTGCTTTGGTTGAGAGTTTCTTTTACTGTTGGCAACAAACAGAATTTTTTTTTTTGAAGTACAAAAGGTTAAATTAAGAAGAAAAGGCCTAAGCCAAAAGAACAAAATGTACAGACTCCAAATTCAGAGCCCCAGTCTGATGCTACAGTCAAGTACCAGACTGTCCCAAATACAACCTACAGCAAAAAGCTGAAAACTGCACCAAAATTACAGCATTTTACAAATCGAGACAGAGACTGCCAACCCATTTCAAAAGACTGCCACAACTGCAAAGACAAATAAAGTATCTAGTCCTAAGAAAACTGAAAATTACACGTGTAAAATCATCTCCCAGTTGTGTATAATTTGGATGCAGTCAATAAACCTGAAAGTTTCTTTATCGATCACAGCTCCATAAGACCATCTTCTGCTTAGCTTGAAAAATTAGTTCATGCAGTGATTTGGACCTTCCCCCAAAAACTCTACTATTCCTCTCCTTCCATACTATCCATATTAGAACATAAGGAAAAATTCATCAAAGTTCCCCCTGCATCTTCCAGTTAATACGTTCCTGTTCCATGCTTCAAAAAAAATCCAGGATCGTAGATGGTAATGGCCATGAGAGATGAAACGCTTTAAGAAAATAATCCCATAACTGAAAAGTATAGCTACAATGTAGGAGAAGATGATCCGCAGTCTCAGTTTCCTCATTGCACAAAAAGCATCTACCACTTTCTAAGTTAACCCCTCGATGAGATAACATTTCTCTAGTAGGTAGGGAATTGTGGAAGACAGCCCATAGGATAAAACTAACCTTGTTAGGAATGTGTTTTCTCCATAAATATTTTTCAAACATACAGTCTGGCAAAGCACAAACCAATGCCTTTGTGCTGAAATTTTCTAACATCTCCACTTCATCTTCGCCCTCCATCAAAACTGGTAGACCTCCAAACCAATCCCACTCCATTTGCTCGTTAATATTAAGTTGTTTCTTAAAATCCCCAAACCAACATCCCTGTCTAATCATATCTGCAATTGAAACATATTTATCTCTACTAGCTTTATAAACAAACAGAATTTTAACACTTTTCAGAGTTTCCTCTTTCTCACTAAGTTTGCTGAAATTGGTACTAGTTTGTGTTAATACTTGAGCTGATTCGATTGTTATGTATTGAAAATGTGGGTTTTCCTTAACCTGTAAAAGGATTCAATTTTAGTTTATTGGTTCTTCAAAACATGCGCAAAGCTGCAAATAGTTGGTCCCAAATAGTTCATGGCGTAGCTAGAAAAATACCCTTTTTACTAGAAACGGATGGTTTATGAGGAAGTCGAATTTAAATTAGTGAATTACTTACTGTATAAATTTCAGTGTTTTGAATTTGTGGGGAAGGTTTTTCAATAGAATCTCAGCTGAAAATGAGTTTGTTCTAAATATACTTGGTGTATCTAAGTTGCCATCGGTGTTGTTGGGTATAGTCGTAGTTTCCGTAAGTTATAGCTAGTTGAATTCACTGGAAATTGCATGGTTGGAGGAGGTAGAGCTAATCTGGAGTAGTATACATATTCTCACCATAAAATGGCTCGAAGCCTCGATGTAAGTTTGTAAGTTGTGTTAGTACGTATGAATAACGAAATATTGGAAATAGGGAACGTTAAGCACCAGTGGTCTAGTGGTGCACTTATTTCTTTTCTTTTTTTTTACTGTTTTGCATTGTGGTCTCTCTAGTCGACAGGAAGGAGATAAGACCAACTCTTTGTGTGTGACTGGTCAAACAAGCACATGATGATATTCAAATTTTGTTCCTCCACTTTGATGGACGGTTTGTTGTTTTTTTCAATATTCTACATGTTTTCTTTTAGAAGGATCAACGGAAGCAATTATCTGCAGTCTAGTTCTTCAAAAGGCTGAGCACAAAGTTATATTGCAGCAGCTTTGGGGGACCTCTAGATGAATTTGAAGAGAACCCCATGGAAGCTACTTCAATGATAAGTATCTTGCTGTGAGCTAATCCGTCACCAGGCCTACTGAGACGATGAAATAAATTCAGGCCTTTGCAGTGCACGCCCACCCATGATTTTTTTTTTTTTTTGCTTATTCTTGGACAAGTTGAGTTTTCTTCGGACAGTCGTTGGTGATAGGAGTTCAATTTACATAGAGCAGAATAATTGATTTCATCCTTTATGTGCGGATGGTAGGATTGTGCAACATTGAAGCATTCAACATATCCAATACGCAAAAGATTGGGTTTGACATTTGGTGGGGGTGCGCCAGACCCTTGCAGTAGTGCAACGCAAGGGCGACGCGTGAGAACCCCAGCAGCAAGCTGCTGTGATGGGTACTCCCCCATGAAAAAAATTAATTTAATATCGTGTGAGCCGATGGCTCACATATCAGATATTAAACTGATAAGAACAGATACTACACTTGATCTTAGCCAAAAGGCCGAGAAAGGTATGCTTGTTCTCGGTTTATGCTCCTGCTTTTATATTCTCTTGTTTCCATACCTCTGCTCTAGATTTGGCTATGTGGGACTAATCTTAAGCTCACTGCCTATCGATATTAGAGCTCCTTGCACAAAATTACTCTGGGTTTTCTTAGCTGGTGAGACCAGCAATAATGTATTTATTTGCTTTTGATTTGCTAATTGTGTTTTCAAATCCTAAGAAAGTGTGAAATAATCTCTGGGTCCAATTCATATCTGCCATCTTGTCTCACTCTTATCAATTCGCAGGAGGGAGAGTTCAAATTTTGTTCCTTCTCTTTAATGGATGGTTTGGTTGGTTCTTTATCATTGAGAAGGATTAAAGTTGATGCGGATCATCGCTGCACATGTGTTTTAACTTTTGAAGGATCAACGGAAGAAGCATTTTCTGCAGTCTACTTGAAGCTCCTTAAAAGCTGAGAACAAAGCAGTATTGCAGCAGCTTTTGGGCCACTATATGAAAGGTTAAAAGAGATGACTTCGAGGATAATCCTGTATTGTATAATAGGAATCCAACTTGTTCAAGTTGGTTTAGTGGACACAAAAGTTCAGTTCTAAGATTTGGTTGGGGTGTGCCAGGCCTTTGCAGTAGTGCAACGCAAAGTCTTATATTCACTGCCTTAGCCCTTAAACAAGTTGAGTTTACTTGGGATATATATGTATGGACTGATGAGAGGATATGGTACAATGGTGGCCTCGCTTGGCGGCTGTGTGCAAATTGCAGAATGTCCAGAGAATATGAAATTGACGGGATCAAGGAGGGTTTTGCATTACTGGACTAAAACTGATACCGCACATGCTTTAGTTAACCAAGGTAAGTTTCCCGATTTCTGAGAGATCTTAATTTAAAGAATACAATCCAAAATGTTACAATCTATAACCCATACTCAACATCCCAAACTGCTTATGGATTCCCTCACCAACTCGATGTACCATGTTTATACAATGTACATTAATTAAAGAGGATCCAGTTCAGAAACGGATGCCTCATTGTCTTTCCATGTCTCCTTTTCCACTGCTTGGCCGGGCACGAAATTTGCAGGTTGTGTAGGTAATGGGAAAATCCTACGTGATTGGACTATGTGGTGATCTTGCAGGCACCTGATGACCTTCCAGCAAGTATGGATTAAACTTGTTAAGCACCCTCAAAATGGTGAAAAAAGTTTCATGTTGGAAGCTCGTTTTGTGGGGTCTTTGCCACTCTTCCCGACATCTTCGTTCCACATCCGGTTCGCCTTCACCACATCTTATGTGGTGCCACATTTGAGTGATCAAAGCTACATATTCACTAACGGCTGCTGAAATTGCGTGAAAACGATGAGACAACCCATCGCCATCATGTCTATTGGGGTTACCTGTTTCTTCACTAAATTTTTGTAATATCTTATCATAAAAAGTTCTTTTTTCTTGATAAATACCATTGATTTCATCCTGTGTATATAAAACATAACTTCTGCAAAGTGACTCATCTTCATCCATCATATACTTGACACCACGAATTCTTGGGTTCTTTGTTGTGTTTCTTGTTGTGATTGTTGTTGTGTTCGTTGTGGTGTTTGTTTTGGTATTTGTTGTGGTGTTTGTTGTGGTGTTTGTTGTTGTGATTGCTGTTGTGAACGCTGTTGTGATCGTTGTTCTGAGGATGCCATATTTGTTAAAAATGAATTTTCTAGAGATGATATTTTTTTCTGGTAGATCGAGTTGATATGAATACTTTTTTTTGGAGATGAACAAAGAAAAATTGAGATGGTATGAAATTGTGTAATTTTGAGGTAGTGATGAAGAAGGTGTGAGTTTTAAGTCTGGAGATGAATTGAATTTACAGGGAAACAAAAATGAGTAACATCCGTTGGATGGAAGGAGTCGTTGGCGCTTTTAATAAAAACTCGGCGTGTTAACAAAAAATGCTGGAGTTTGAACTACAAGCGGGCGGTGGAGCGCCGATGTTTGAGCGAAGCCATCCCGGCCTTCCATCAAGCGTGTGTTACATCTTCCAACTCAATGAACAAATGTACAAATTTGTTGATTTGAGCATCCATTTTTCATGTTTGTTGAGTCCATAGTGGGAGCAAAATGAACAAACTTTGTTAATATAATGGAATGAGTTTGTTCATTCCATAGGAACTGCTCTAGCCTTCGCGTATAACCACAGAGTACATTCGATTTGTTAATATAATGGAATGAGTTTAGTAGACTCACGTTTTCCCACCCTCAAATTACAGCTGGTCATGTAATGCACCGGAAGACGACACCATGGTGGCTTGGTCCTTGTGGTGATGCAGCGTTTGAAAATTCTTGTTTCAGCTAAAGGAACAATTGCTTATGCTATTCTACTCACAAGTTGGGGATGTAGTTCAGATGGTAGAGAGCTCGCTTAGCATGCGAGAGGTATCGGGATCGATGCCCCACTTCTCCATCCTTTATTTTCTATTTTTTTCTATGTCCAGCTGATAATCTAATGCACCAGATGACACTGGATTTTTTCAGAGCATACACAATGTGTGCCCTTGTCCATTGTCATGTATTTCTATTTGTATTTATCCAGCGACAAGCATCACCATGGTATTCTTCAGCTCAGCAGGATTAGCTTCTGATGAACTTTCAATAATTTTAGTTTTAAAGATTTGGCAAGGGGCAGCGTGGACGCTTTCCCCCGTCAGGAACAAATTATGACGTAGATTCTCCCTATTGGGGAGATCTTAGGCGAGCACCCCTCCTTAGTGTGCAATGGAGGTCGCTAACCTAGGCCATGGACCTTCATGATCATCCATAGACCCCGTCCAGGTAATTACGTTTTTCCATTCTCCTTCTCTTCTTTGAAGATGACAGATAATTGGGTCATGGGGGAAGCTGAAGTAGATTCATCAAGGAATGGTGGCTCGTTTCCCTGAGAGCAAGGAACTAAAGGACTAGGATACGAGCTAGTAGAGGTAATCTTCCTCTTCTTCTTGGGATTATCTTTCTTGTTGTCATTCTTCGAAGCAACGACCTTTCCCTTAGACTTCGCACAGCTAGTAGGTTTCGCACGAGTAGAAGCCTCCTCCTCGCTCTTAGAAGAGTTTTCATCATTAGAGCCGTCATTATCAAGCCCGTCCACCTTCGCACATAGATAAAGATAATAAATAGAGGAAACAATATTGTTAAAGAAAAATTAAAAATATTTCTTACTTCATTAGTGATCGAATATAGAGCTTCCAGTGTGCTTTGTTTCTTCTTAGAATTATAGTCCTTTTTCAGCTTGGCAATCTGAAAATGAAGAAATTAGTGAAACACAAATAAGGAAAGTAAAATGAAGAAAGATTGATAAAGGAGCAAAGGATGGAAAGACATACCACTTTCACCTCCTCACTCCCACTAAACTCCCAAGGATAGCATAGCCAAAAACCTTCGGGAAGGGGATTTATCGACCTGTTTTCACCATAGCCGGTAATATATGGACCTTCAAGAATAACAGGACAAACATCCCAGCGATTGTCGTTAGAGTTCCGTACAGTGCGATTAGTCTTATCGTTGAAATCAATGTCTCGCATGATTCTTTAATTCTCTGCGAGGCCATCTTTCCTTTTCAGACGAACAACCCAGCGAGACGACTCAGCCTTCATAATCACCACTTCATAGTTAGCAAAGAAGCTCTCAACAGTATAATCAGGAGGAATTATTTCTTAGCCAGCATATGCCTCATTCCTGTATTCCTTAGGATAAAGGGATCCTAATCCAGCCGCACGGTGAGAGAACTCCACCATAATCCTTATAGCATCCCCACTCTACTGATAAATCATACGCCTAAATTTATTATGGGATAAGATTTTGTAAATAAGAGGAATTCGCGGATCCAAGAGAGGGATAGGGAGACCAGCAAGAAGCTGCCCTACGGAGATAATAATTTTTTTGATCATTCCATTGATCAATCTTGAACCATTTAGGTTTAAGCGTCAAAGTAGGCCCTGATGAAGAAGGAGCAGATAATGTGAAACCTCTATTTCTGAGTTCGACCAGTAACCTATCAAACTGTTCTACCGTTCTCCAACCTGCCTTGTGCCCCATTGTTGATTCTTCTAGGATGAGATTATAAATATCAAGATAGCCGAGATGATCAAAGGGGCGAAATAATACAATAGATGGGAAACAGAAGCAGCATTTGGAACGAAGAAAGATCAAGAATCAAGATCGAACAAAAAGCAGTAGCGTTAAGAAGGGAAAATCCGCAGAGATTGAAGAGGAAAGAGAAGAGTAAAAATAAAGGGATGAAAAAGAAAGAAGGGTATATAAAGGATTCTCTTTCCCTCTTTTCGAAATCCTACGCATTAATGGGTGAGAAGATATGAAGAGACATTTGAAAGGATTAACTGCGACGTGTCAAGAGATAAACCGACGAAAGCGGCACGTGGAAAAATCCAGTCCGAAGTCCCGGATTATTGTCAGTTAAGGAATATGAAAAGTTGATAAGGTGCGGCAAATCGCATTAAAGGTGCGAAGAGAGTTATTGGAGCGGTTTCTCTCATCGCTCTCTCCATAGTAAAGATCGCTAAGAAAAGAGGCAAAATGTAGGGGTTAAATATCGCACTCATAGGTATTATGCGAAAGGATACTATTGTAAGGGGACGAACGTACTCGCACGTAACATATCCCAGATGACGGAGTCAATGGCGTCACAAAGTCACGAGTAAAGTGTGGAAGCTGTGCGAGGTTGAAGAGTTCGTAGGAGAAGACCCAATGTAAACATGCGAGAATATCGCACGTCAGATCCGAAAATAGAGGCTTTATTAGCTGTCCTCCATTATGTAAATTCCTATATATAGGACCAACCAACCCTGTGTTGGGAGAGAGATCTTTTTGAGAGTCAAGATAGAACTTTAGGAGAGAGAAAGTTGTTTTCTCCCCAATTTAAGGGTTTTACTTTACTTCTTTGTATTGATTTCTAAACTTAATAAGATTTCTTCTAAGTGTTCTCCACGATGATTTCCTAGTTTATTGGATAAGTTATCTAAGGGTGTAGTAGTGAGATTTTCGACTACTACAGAAACTCTCCAAAAAATTAGCAGACGCCGATTTTAACTGCAAGCACACTATATTCTTTCGTTAAAGGCGAAAGCATAGTTCAGATAGCTAATTTGCTAGGTTGAAGTGCTTGTATAAAACCATTTTGTTCAGAAACTTTATGGGGACTAGTCCAAGTTTCTTCCTGGACATCCAACCGAAGGAGGAATAATGTGCTTTAAAGCTTCTAAAATGTAGTCATTTTGCTTCTGAGGTGATAGATGAATGAAATGTTACCTTCTTAATGATTCAACACTTGAATTATAAAGCCTAAAGAAAGACTTGAGATAAATATCACATGATCAAATTGAATTTGATCCTTTGTATCTCCCTCCAAGTAAGCAAATTGAGTTTGATGCCATCACTAATTCCTCCTTGTTTGTCTCCACAACAGCAGAAACCAACGGCAAAAAGGGGAGCTGCATTTTGATCTTACATTGCAGCTACTGGACCATAAACCCCGCAACAGCTGAATTGCTGAAACCGATGGAAAAATTTAGTTTTAAAGATTTGGCAGGGGGCAGCGCGGACGCTTCCCCCCTCAGGAACAAATTATGATGTAGACTCTCCCTCTTGGAGAGATCTTAGACGAGCACCCCTCCTTAGTGTGCAATGGAGGTCGCTAACCTAGGCCATGGACCTTCATGATCATCCATAGACCCCGTCCAGGTAAGTACGTTTTTCCATTCTCCTTCTCTTCTCTTTATAGTCCATCGTTTCCTGTCTCTGTTGTGACATTGATCCGGAGCTTCATGTAAACTAATTTAATTTAATTTAATTTATTGCAGGGCATGGGATGACAGTTTACACAGAAGAAGAATTGGCTTCGTATCGTAAGTGGTGACATTTAGCTATCCTTAAGTGCCGACGTTTTAGTATTTTATTGGCTTGATGGTAGGATCAACCACTTTTCTATTGACTTCTTAATTCGATGAGTTTTAATGTTTGTTGTCAAAATTGAGTCTGTAATGCTTACATTTTAGGCTTAGCTAAGTTGGCCGTGTCAAAGTTAGTAGTCATTAACTGGTTAGATGACATTCTCCTCTGCTTTACACTTCTGATTCTTGTGCTCTCTACCAACACCTCTATCAAATACTAGTTTCCATCCTTGAGTGTCTTCCCATCGTGGGTGTACACCACTGGCAACGGCATGGTTCCACATTTCCGGTTTCTGCATTTTGCTTTGGTTTGGGTATACACAATTCACAAAAACAATAACAAATCATTAATTGGTGAACAACCAATGATGGGATTTAGCTGTTATTAGACCAATCCATCACACGAAGCATTCTAAAATTTTGTATCCTCTCCTATGTCATCGAGTTTATCTAGAATGTATTTCGACTACTCAAGCCGTCTCAAATTGTATGAGCTTACTACATAAAAGTTCAAAACCTGGCTTTTTCTTTTGAGTTAAGTGTCAAAGTTCAACAGAGAATGAGTTGGAGACGCGCCAAAACCAAACAATTCAAGTTACACCGAGCCAATTTAGATTCATTGATTGTAAATACCGTAACATCCTGAAGACGAAAAAGTTACAAACCATATGATGATACGTGTCCAATGAAACTGCAAGTATATTACAGTTGTCAGTTCAGGTTTCTTTCCTCTAGGTTTGCCAACTGAAGGAGGAATAATGGGATTCAAAACTTCCGGATTACAGTCATTCTCTTTCTAAGGAGAATGCAAAGGAAAGGTTACCTTCCTCATTTGGTTAGGAGGCTCTAGAGATAACAAAGATTACGCCCAACACCTAACGCATATGGAAGCTGGTGAGCTTTCTATCGATGATTATGCAGTATCACCTTAAGAAAATGATGTTTTTGTGCAACTACCACCTTCCTGACTCGATTCCCATATCCAGAAAGAAAAATTTACCTGAAACGTTTGGTGAAGATAAAGCCAAGACACAAGATTCACTGCAGTGGCCTGTGGGTTCAATATAAATCTGTCAGTGAAACTGCACATGAAGTTCCAGATGGAGCAGTTGGATCTTATATCGCAGCCGTTGTACCACCAGCTCAACCATAGCTAACTGATGCATTCCATCGACAAGGGACAAGTTTAGTTGAAAGAATCGGGCAGGGGCTGCGAGAATGTGTACCCCCCTTGGGAACAAATAATGATGTAGAGTCTTCCCCACTGGGTAGATCTAAGACGGGCACCCTCAGTGTGCAACGAAGATCACTAACCTATGAACTTTTATGGCTTTTGTTTGTCCAGCCAGCACCATTCATCTAGTGGTAGAAAGTACCCTGACGGGTTCTGGTGGATTCTTTTTATCATTTTGCAATGTGGTCCAACTCTGGTAAATTTCGTGAGAAGGAGAAGAGGGGACCAACTGTTACTGCATGAAGTAATTCTATTTTGAATCTTTTGATGGATATGGTTCCTTACTTTATTTTTTTTTTATAAAGAAGCAGGATTATAATTGATGTTGTGGTTTAAAGGATCAAAAGAAGCAATCATCTGCAGTCTACTGAAGCTCCTTAAAAGCTGTATTTCAGCAGCTCCAGGACCAATAGGGTAAAGCTAAAAATCCAATCACGTCTTCAGCTTTCAGGGTTGGTTTAAGCATACGTAAAAGATTAGCTTTGAGATGTGGTAGCCGCACGCCAGGCCTTTGCAGTAGTCCAATGCAAAGGCGTCGCGCATGAAAACCCTAGCAGCAAGCTACTGTGATGGGAACCCCCCATCGATTGTACAACGTTGATTGTACAATTACAGTTGGAGGTGATAAAGTGTCACTGACAAGCATAGAATGATGCAGGATACCAAAAGAGTTCAAATTTTTAGTTACCATCTATTTCCAGGTTGATTTATTAGCTTTGGTTTTGGTTTAGCATATGCAAAGCTTTGGTTTTGGTTTAGCATATGCAAAAGATTAGCTTTGATATTTGGTGGGGGTGCGCCAGGCCTTTGCAGTAGTGCAAAGCAAAGGCAGTATCAGATATTAAACTGATAAGAACAGATACTACACTTGATCTTAACCAAAAGGCCGAGAAAGGTATGCTTGATCTCAGCTTATGCTTCTGATTTTATACTGTCGTGTTTCAATTCCTCTGCAGTACACTAGTCTATGTGGGACTAAAACATTTGATTCATAAATTTCCATGCGACCGATAAGTCCAGTTTAGAGTAGAATTGTTGAATTGGCTTAATATCATTAAGTGCAGGTTATGAGACCACCTAGGAGATTATATTACCACATATTGTAGCAGAACTTTTTTTAGTTTATTCTTCCAAAATGAGTTCTACATCCATCCACCGAGAGAATCAGGGGTTTGTCCCATGAAACCATGAAGGAAAACATTAAAGATAAATTGGGATGTTCAATGGGATAAAGCATTCACCAATTTCTCCGTGAAAGTAGATGTTGAGGTTGCATAAGATTATGAACCTTATTGTTACATTCCATTCCTTTTTTTATTATATGAAGACGATATACAACATGGAAAAGAAAACGTTTTGCTGGTCGGGGAAAGCAAGGGATTGTTTCTTGTAATTAGATAGCAACGAGGATAGAAAACTAGCCAATTTGAGCAGAAATGATGCTTTATTTTGCTGATTTTTAAGACTTCATTAACATAAGGTTTTGATATGGAGTCATAGACTAAAGATAGATGCTAAAATCTTTGGAGAATCTGATTGGAATCTGTTTGAAATCTTCATAGACTAACGCAAAACTGGGATGTTTATGTCTTTTGAGAGACTGAATCACAAACATAACCAGTCAGGAATCGGAAAGGAATAGTTATTAACTTCGTAAGAAAATCCATTCTACAAGAGAATTTTTTTTATTCAACACGACTACTTAGATGCAGATAATGAGTTTTTTCGAGTCTGTTATGTATTTGTTTGTATCCAGTTATTAGTAGGAGGACATGATGCCCTTGCAGTCTTAAATGTATTTGCTTATGTCCTGTTATTAGTAGGACGTGACTTGCAGTTTTTCTTAGACTTTTTTTTTCTAGTTTATCCTTCTCAAATCAAAATTTTTAGTTCCTTGGTTAGAGGGAGCCCTTCCAGAAATTCTTGACGGCCCTGAGAGACCCAAGGCCGAGGAGGGGGTTTGGAAATAGTTTTCAACCAGCAATTGACGCACCTCGGTTATTACCTCATTAGCTGCGTCATTGCCCCAAGCGCAAAGATGAGTTTTGAAGTCATGCATCAACTGCATTTTAAAATTTCGTTTCCACATCTCTAACTCTGGCTTGAATAACGTGGGACTAAGATTGTCACTTTTTACACTTTCGATTCTAATGGTCGTGTAGTATCGAAGTATTTGTCTTTACAATATTATGTTGAAGAACATACTGCTTTGGTTGAGAGTTTCTTTTACTGTTGGCAACAAACAGAATTTTTTTTTTTTGAAGAACAAAAGGTTAAATTAAGAAGAAAAGGCCTAAGACAAAAGAACAAAATGTACAGACTCCAAATTCAGAGCCCCAGTCTGATGCTACAGTCAAGTACCAGACTGTCCCAAATACAACCTACAGCAAAAAGCTGAAAACTGCACCAAAATTACATCATTTTACAAATCGAGACAGAGACTGCCAACCCATTTCAAAAGACTGCCACAACTGCAAAGACAAATAAAGTATCTAGTCCTAAGAAAACTGAAAATTACACGTGTAAAATCAGCTCCCAGTTGTGTATAATTTGGATGCAGTCAATAAACCTGAAAGTTTCTTTATCGATCACAGCTCCATAAGACCATCTTCTGCTTAGCTTGAAAAATTAGTTCATGCACTGATTTGGACCTTCCCCAAAAACTCTACTATTCCTCTCCTTCCATACTATCCATATTAGAACATAAGGAAAAATTCATCAAAGTTCCCCCTGCATCTTCCAGTTAATACGTTCCTGTTCCATGCTTCAAAAAAAATCCAGGATCGTAGATGGTAATGGCCATGAGAGATGAAACGCTTTAAGAAAATAATCCCATAACTGAAAAGTATAGCTACAATGTAGGAGAAGATGATCCGCAGTCTCAGTTTCCTCATTGCACAAAAAGCATCTACCACTTTCTAAGTTAACCCCTCGATGAGATAACATTTCTCTAGTAGGTAGGGAATTGTGGAAGACAGCCCATAGGATAAAACTAACCTTGTTAGGAATGTGTTTTCTCCATAAATATTTTTCAAACATACAGTCTGGCAAAGCACAAACCAATGCCTTTGTGCTGAAATTTTCTAACATCTCCACTTCATCTTCGCCCTCCATCAAAACTGGTAGACCTCCAAACCAATCCCACTCCATTTGCTCGTTAATATTAAGTTGTTTCTTAAAATCCC
>NW_020622159.1:76342-76538 GCF_003573695.1 Papaver somniferum | reverse complement strand
TATAATCAGGAGGAATTATTTCTTAGCCAGCATATGCCTCATTCCTGTATTCCTTAGGATAAAGGGATCCTAATCCAGCCGCACGGTGAGAGAACTCCACCATAATCCTTATAGCATCCCCACTCTACTGATAAATCATACGCCTAAATTTATTATGGGATAAGATTTTGTAAATAAGAGGAATTCGCGGATCCAA
>NW_020622159.1:58307-76223 GCF_003573695.1 Papaver somniferum | reverse complement strand
GGATAAAACTAACCTTGTTAGGAATGTGTTTTCTCCATAAATATTTTTCAAACATACAGTCTGGCAAAGCACAAACCAATGCCTTTGTGCTGAAATTTTCTAACATCTCCACTTCATCTTCGCCCTCCATCAAAACTGGTAGACCTCCAAACCAATCCCACTCCATTTGCTCGTTAATATTAAGTTGTTTCTTAAAATCCCCAAACCAACATCCCTGTCTAATCATATCTGCAATTGAAACATATTTATCTCTACTAGCTTTATAAACAAACAGAATTTTAACACTTTTCAGAGTTTCCTCTTTCTCACTAAGTTTGCTGAAATTGGTACTAGTTTGTGTTAATACTTGAGCTGATTCGATTGTTATGTATTGAAAATGTGGGTTTTCCTTAACCTGTAAAAGGATTCAATTTTAGTTTATTGGTTCTTCAAAACATGCGCAAAGCTGCAAATAGTTGGTCCCAAATAGTTCATGGCGTAGCTAGAAAAATACCCTTTTTACTAGAAACAGATGGTTTATGAGGAAGTCGAATTTAAATTAGTGAATTACTTACTGTATAAATTTCAGTGTTTTGAATTTGTGGGGAAGGTTTTTCAATAGAATCTCAGCTAAAAATGAGTTTGTTCTAAATATACTTGGTGTATCTAAGTTGCCATCGGTGTTGTTGGGTATAGTCGTAGTTTCCGTAAGTTATAGCTAGTTGAATTCACTGGAAATTGCATGGTTGGAGGAGGTAGAGCTAATCTGGAGTAGTATACATATTCTCACCATAAAATGGCTCGAAGCCTCGATGTAGTTTGTAAGTTGTGTTAGTACGTATGAATAACGAAATATTGGAAATAGGGAACGTTAAGCACCAGTGGTCTAGTGGTGCACTTATTTCTTTTTTTTTTTTTACTGTTTTGCATTGTGGTCTCTCTAGTCGACAGGAAGGAGATAAGACCAACTCTTTGTGTGTGACTGGTCAAACAAGCACATGATGATATTCAAATTTTGTTCCTCCACTTTGATGGACGGTTTGTTGTTTTTTTCAATATTCTACATGTTTTCTTTTAGAAGGATCAACGGAAGCAATTATCTGCAGTCTAGTTATTCAAAAGGCTGAGCACAAAGTTATATTGCAGCAGCTTTGGGGGACCTCTAGATGAATTTGAAGAGAACCCCATGGAAGCTACTTCAATGATAAGTATCTTGCTGTGAGCTAATCCGTCACCAGGCCTACTGAGACGATGAAATAAATTCAGGCCTTTGCAGTGCACGCCCACCCATGATTTTTTTTTTTTTTTTTTTTGCTTATTCTTGGACAAGTTGAGTTTTCTTCGGACAGTCGTTGGTGATAGGAGTTCAATTTACATAGAGCAGAATAATTGATTTCATCCTTTATGTGCGGATGGCAGGATTGTGCAACATTGAAGCATTCAACATATCCAATACGCAAAAGATTGGGTTTGACATTTGGTGGGGGTGCGCCAGGCCCTTGCAGTAGTGCAACGCAAGGGCGACGCGTGAGAACCCCAGCAGCAAGCTGCTGTGATGGGAACTCCCCCATGAAAAAAATTAATTTAATATCGTGTGAGCCGATGGCTCACATATCAGATATTAAACTGATAAGAACAGATACTACACTTGATCTTAGCCAAAAGGCCGAGAAAGGTATGCTTGTTCTCGGTTTATGCTCCTGCTTTTATATTCTCTTGTTTTCATACCTCTGCTCTAGATTTGGCTATGTGGGACTAATCTTAAGCTCACTGCCTATCGATATTAGAGCTCCTTGCACAAAATTACTCTGGGTTTTCTTAGCTGGTGAGACCAGCAATAATGTATTTATTTGCTTTTGATTTGCTAATTGTGTTTTCAAATCCTAAGAAAGTGTGAAATAATCTCTGGGTCCAATTCTTATCTGCCATCTTGTCTCACTCTTATCAATTCGCAGGAGGGAGAGTTCAAATTTTGTTCCTTCTCTTTAATGGATGGTTTGGTTGGTTCTTTATCATTGAGAAGGATTAAAGTTGATGCGGATCATCGCTGCACATGTGTTTTAACTTTTGAAGGATCAACGGAAGAAGCATTTTCTGCAGTCTACTTGAAGCTCCTTAAAAGCTGAGAACAAAGCAGTATTGCAGCAGCTTTTGGGCCACTATATGAAAGGTTAAAAGAGATGACTTCGAGGATAATCCTGTATTGTATAATAGGAATCCAACTTGTTCAAGTTGGTTTAGTGGACACAAAAGTTCAGTTCTAAGATTTGGTTGGGGTGTGCCAGGCCTTTGCAGTAGTGCAACGCAAAGTCTTATATTCACTGCCTTAGCCCTTAAACAAGTTGAGTTTACTTGGGATATATATGTATGGACTGATGAGAGGATATGGTACAATGGTGGCCTCGCTTGGCGGCTGTGTGCAAATTGCAGAATGTCCAGAGAATATGAAATTGACGGGATCAAGGAGGGTTTTGCATTACTGGACTAAAACTGATACCGCACATGCTTTAGTTAACCAAGGTAAGTTTCCCGATTTCTGAGAGATCTTAATTTAAAGAATACAATCCAAAATGTTACAATCTATAACCCATACTCAACATCCCAAACTGCTTATGGATTCCCTCACCAACTCGATGTACCATGTTTATACAATGTACATTAATTAACGAGGATCCAGTTCAGAAACGGATGCCTCATTGTCTTTCCATGTCTCCTTTTCCACTGCTTGGCCGGGCACGAAATTTGCAGGTTGTGTAGGTAATGGGAAAATCCTACGTGATTGGACTATGTGGTGATCTTGCAGGCACCTGATGACCTTCCAGCAAGTATGGATTAAACTTGTTAAGCACCCTCAAAATGGTGAAAAAAGTTTCATGTTGGAAGCTCGTTTTGTGGGGTCTTTGCCACTCTTCCCGACATCTTCGTTCCACATCCGGTTCGCCTTCACCACATCTTATGTGGTGCCACATTTGAGTGATCAAAGCTACATATTCACTAACGGCTGCTGAAATTGCGTGAAAACGATGAGACAACCCATCGCCATCATGTCTATTGGGGTTACCTGTTTTTTCACTAAATTTTTGTAATATCTTATCATAAAAAGTTCTTTTTTCTTGATAAATACCATTGATTTCATCCTGTGTATATAAAACATAACTTCTGCAAAGTGACTCATCTTCATCCATCATATACTTGACACCACGAATTCTTGGGTTCTTTGTTGTGTTTCTTGTTGTTGTGTTCGTTGTGGTGTTTGTTTTGGTATTTGTTGTGGTGTTTGTTGTGGTGTTTGTTGTTGTGATTGCTGTTGTGAACGTTGTTATGATCGTTGTTGTGAGGATGCCATATTTGTTAAAAATGAATTTTCTAGAGATGATATTTTTTCTGGTAGATCGAGTTGATATGAATACTTTTTTTGGAGATGAACAAAGAAAAATTGAGATGGTATGAAATTGTGTAATTTTGAGGTAGTGATGAAGAAGGTGTGAGTTTTAAGTCTGGAGATGAATTGAATTTACAGGGAAACAAAAATGAGTAACATCCGTTGGATGGAAGGAGTCGTTGGCGCTTTTAATAAAAACTCGGCGTGTTAACAAAAAATGCTGGAGTTTGAACTACAAGCGGGCGGTGGAAAGACAAGCGCCAGCGTTTTTTGATGAAGCGCCGATGTTTGAGCGAAGCCATCCCGGCCTTCCATCAAGCGTGTGTTACATCTTCCAACTCAATGAACAAATGTACAAATTTGTTGATTTGAGCATCCATTTTTCATGTTTGTTGAGTCCATAGTGGGAGAAAAATGAACAAACTTTGTTAATATAATGGAATGAGTTTGTTCATTCCATAGGAACTGCTCTAGCCTTCGCGTATAACCACAGAGTACATTCGATTTGTTAATATAATGGAATGAGTTTAGTAGACTCACGTTTTCCCACCCTCAAATTACAGCTGTTCATGTAATGCACCGGAAGACGACACCATGGTGGCTTGGTCCTTGTGGTGATGCAGCGTTTGAAAATTCTTGTTTAAGCTAAAGGAACAATTGCTTATGCTATCCTACTCACAAGTTGGGGATGTAGTTCAGATGGTAGAGCGCTCGCTTAGCATGCGAGAGGTATCGGGATCGATGCCCCACTTCTCCATCCTTTATTTTCTATTTTTTTCTATGTCCAGCTGATAATCTAATGCACCAGATGACACTGGATTTTGTCAGAGCATACACAATGTGTGCCCTTGTCCATTGTCATGTATTTCTATTTGTATTTATCCAGCGACAAGCATCACCATGGTATTCTTCAGCTCAGCAGGATTAGCTTCTGATGAACTTTCAATAATTTTAGTTTTAAAGATTTGGCAAGGGGCAGCGTGGACGCTTTCCCCCGTCAGGAACAAATTATGACGTAGATTCTCCCTCTTGGGGAGATCTTAGGCGAGCACCCCTCCTTAGTGTGCAATGGAGGTCGCTAACCTAGGCCATGGACCTTCATGATCATCCATAGACCCCGTCCAGGTAATTCCGTTTTTCCATTCTCCTTCTCTTCTTTGAAGATGAGAGATAATTGGGTCATGGGGGAAGCTGAAGTAGATTCATCAAGGAATGGTGGCTCGTTTCCCTGAGAGCAAGGAACTAAAGGACTAGGATACGAGCTAGTAGAGGTAATCTTCCTCTTCTTCTTGGGATTATCTTTCTTGTTGTCATTCTTCGAAGCAACGACCTTGCCCTTAGACTTCGCACAACTAGTAGGTTTCGCACGAGTAGAAGCCTCCTCCTCGCTCTTAGAAGAGTTTTCATCATTAGAGCCGTCATTATCAAGCCCGTCCACCTTTGCACACAGATAAAGATAATAAATAGAGGAAAAAATATTGTTAAAGAAAAATTAAAAATATTTCTTACTTCATTAGTGATCGAATATAGAGCTTCCAGTGTGCTTTGTTTCTTCTTAGAATTATAGTCCTTTTTCAGCTTGGCAATCTGAAAATGAAGAAATTAGTGAAACACAAATAAGGAAAGTAAAATGAAGAAAGATTGATAAAGGAGCAAAGGATGGAAATACATACCACTTTCACCTCCTCACTCCCACTAAACTCCCAAGGATAGCATAGCCAAAAACCTTCGGGAAGGGGATTTATCGACCTGTTTTCACCATAGCCGGTAATATATGGACCTTCAAGAATAACAGGATAAACATCCCAGCGATTGTCGTTAGAGTTCCGTGCAGTGCGATTAGTCTTATCGTTGAAATCAACGTCTCGCATGATTCTTTAATTCTCTGCGAGGCCATCTTTCCTTTTCAGACGAACAACCCAGCGAGACGACTCAGCCTTCATAATCACCACTTCATAGTTAGTAAAGAAGCTCTCAACAGTATAATCAGGAGGAATTATTTCTTAGCCAGCATATGCCTCATTCCTGTATTCCTTAGGATAAAGGGATCCTAATCCAGCCGCACGGTGAGAGAACTCCACCATAATCCTTATAGCATCCCCACTCTACTGATAAATCATACGCCTAAATTTATTATGGGATAAGATTTTGTAAATAAGAGGAATTCGCGGATCCAATAGAGGGATAGGGAGACCAGCAAGAAGCTTCCCTACGGAGATAATAATTTTTTTGATCATTCCATTGATCAATCTTGAACCATTTAGGGTTAAGCGTCAAAGTAGGCCCTGATGAAGAAGGAGCAGATAATGTGAAACCTCTATTTCTGAGTTCGACCAGTAACCTATCAAACTGTTCTACCGTTCTCCAACCTGCCTTGTGCCCCATTGTTGATTCTTCTAGGATGAGATTATAAATATCAAGATAGCCGAGATGATCAAAGGGGCGAAATAATACAATAGATGGGAAACAGAAGCAGCATTTGGAACGAAGAAAGATCAAGAATCAAGATCGAACAAAAAGCAGTAGCGTTAAGAAGGGAAAATCCGCAAAGATTGAAGAGGAAAGAGAAGAGTAAAAAGAAAGGGATTAAAACGAAAGAAGGGTATATAAAGGATTCTCTTTCCCTCTTTTCGAAATCCTACGCATTAATGGGTGAGAAGATATGAAGAGACATTTGAAAGGATTAACTGTGACGTGTCAAGAGATAAACCGACGAAAGCGGCACGTGGAAAAATCAAGTCCGAACTCCCGGATTATTGTCAGTTAAGGAATATGAAAAGTTGATAAGGTGGAAAATCGCATTAAAGGTGCGAAGAGAGTTATTGGAGCGGTTTCTCTCATCGCTCTCTCCATAGTAAAGATCGCTAAGAAAAGAGGCAAAATGTAGGGGTTAAATATCGCACTCATAGGTATCATGCGAAGGGATACTATTGTAAGGGGACGAACGTACTCGCACGTAACATATCCCAGATGACGGAGTCAATGGCGTCACAAAGTCACGAGTAAAGTGTGGAAGCTGTGCGAGGTTGAAGAGTTCGTAGGAGAAGACCCAATGTAAACATGAGAGAATATCACACGTCAGATCCGAAAATAGAGGCTTTATTAGCTGTCCTCCATTATGTAAATTCCGATATATAGGACCAACCAACCCTGTGTTTGGAGAGAGATCTTTTTGAGAGTCAAGATAGAACTTTAGGAGAGAGAAAGTTGTTTTCTCCCCAAGTTAAGGGTTTTACTTTACTTCTTTGTATTGATTTCTAAACTTAATAAGATTTCTTCTAAGTGTTCTCCACGATGATTTCCTAGTTTATTGGATAAGTTATCTAAGGGTGTAGTAGTGAGATTTTCGACTACTACAGAAACTCTCCAAAAAATTAGCAGACGCCGATTTTAACTGCAAGCATACTATATTCTTTCGTTAAAGGCGAAAGCATAGTTCAGATAGCTAATTTGCTAGGTTGAAGTGCTTGTATAAAACCATTTTGTTCAGAAACTTTATGGGGACTAGTCCAAGTTTCTTCCTGGACATCCAACCGAAAGAGGAATAATGTGCTTTAAAGCTTCTAAAATGTAGTCATTTTGCTTCTGAGGTGATAGATGAATGAAATGTTACCTTCTTAATGATTCAACACTTGAATTATAAAGCCTAAAGAAAGACTTGAGATAAATATCACATGATCAAATTGAATTTGATCCTTTGTATCTCCCTCCAAGTAAGCAAATTGAGTTTGATGCCATCACTGATTCCTCCTTGTTTGTCCCCGCAACAGCAGAAACCAACGGCAAAAAGGGGAGCTGCATTTTGATCTTACATTGCTGCTACTGGACCATAAACCCCGCAACAGCTGAATTGCTGAAACCGATGGAAAAATTTAGTTTTAAAGATTTGGCAGGGGGCAGCGCGGACGCTTTCCCCCCTCAGGAACAAATTATGACGTAGACTCTCCCTCTTGGGGAGATCTTAGACGAGCACCCCTCCTTAGTGTACAATGGAGGTCGCTAACCTAGGCCATGGACCTTCATGATCATCCATAGACCCCGTCCAGGTAAGTACGTTTTTCCATTCTCCTTCTCTTCTCTTTATAGTCCATCGTTTCCTGTCTCTGTTGTGACATTGATCCGGAGCTTCATGTAAACTAATTTAATTTAATTTAATTTATTGCAGGGCATGGGATGACAGTTTACACAGAAGAAGAATTGGCTTCGTATCGTAAGTGGTGACATTTAGCTATCCTTAAGTGCCGACGTTTAGTATTTTATTGGCTTGATGGTAGGATCAACCACTTTTCTATTGACTTCTTAATTCGATGAGTTTTAATGTCTGTTGTCAAAATTGAGTCTGTAATGCTTACATTTTAGGCTTAGCTAAGTTGGCCGTGTCAAAGTTAGTAGTCATTAACTGGTTAGATGACATTCTCCTCTGCTTTACACTTCTGATTCTTGTGCTCTCTACCAACACCTCTATCAAATACTAGTTTCCATCCTTGAGTGTCTTCCCATCGTGGGTGTACACCACTGGCAACGGCATGGTTCCACATTTCCGGTTTCTGCATTTTGCTTTGGTTTGGGTATACACAATTCACAAAAACAATAACAAATCATTAATTGGTGAACAACCAATGGTGGGATTTAGCTGTTATTAGACCAATCCATCACACGAAGCATTCTAAAATTTTGTATCCTCTCCTATATCATCGAATTTATCTAGAATGTATTTCGACTACTCAAGCCGTCTCAAATTGTATGAGCTTCCTACATAAAAGTTCAAAACCTGGCTTTTTCTTTTGAGTTAAGTGTCAAAGTTCAACAGAGAATGAGTTGGAGACGCGCCAAAACCAAACAATTCAAGTTACACCGAGCCAATTTAGATTCATTGATTGTAAATACCGTAACATCCTGAAGACGAAAAAGTTACAAACCATATGATGATACGTGTCCAATGAAACTGCAAGTATATTACCGTTGTCAGTTCAGGTTTCTTTCCTCTAGGTTTGCCAACTGAAGGAGGAATAATGGGATTCAAAACTTCCGGATTACAGTCATTCTCTTTCTAAGGAGAATGCAAAGGAAAGGTTACCTTCCTCATTTTGTTAGGAGGCTCTAGAGATAACAAAGATTACGCCCAACACCTAACGCATATGGAAGCTGGTGAGCTTTCTATCGATGATTATGCAGTATCACCTTAAGAAAATGATGTTTTTGTGCAACTACCACCTTCCTGACTCGATTCCCATATCCAGAAAGAAAAATTTACCTGAAACGTTTGGTGAAGATAAAGCCAAGACACAAGATTCACTGCAGTGGCCTGTGGGTTCAATATAAATCTGTCAGTGAAACTGCACATGAAGTTCCAGATGGAGCAGTTGGATCTTATATCGCAGCCGCTGTACCACCAGCTCAACCATAGCTAACTGATGCATTCCATCGACAAGGGACAAGTTTAGTTGAAAGAATCGGGCAGGGGCTGCGAGAATGTGTACCCCCCTTGGGAACAAATAATGATGTAGAGTCTTCCCCACTGGGTAGATCTAAGACTGGCACCCTCAGTGTGCAACGAAGATCACTAACCTAGGAACTTTTATGGCTTTTGTTTTTCCAGCCAGCACCAGTCATCTAGTGGTAGAAAGTACCCTGACGGGTTCTGGTGGATTCTTTTTATCATTTTACAATGTGGTCCAACTCTGGTAAATTTCGTGAGAAGGAGAAGAGGGGACCAACTGTTACTGCATGAAGTAATTCCATTTTGAATATTTTGATGGATATGGTTCCTTATTTTATTTTTTGTTTTATAAAGAAGCAGGATTATAATTGATGTTGTGGTTTAAAGGATCAAAAGAAGCAATCATCTGCAGTCTACTGAAGCTCCTTAAAAGCTGTATTTCAGCAGCTCCAGAACCAATAGGGTAAAGCTAAAAATCCAATCACGTCTTCAGCTTTCAGGGTTGGTTTAAGCATACGTAAAAGATTAGCTTTGAGATGTGGTAGCCGCACGCCAGGCCTTTGCAGTAGTCCAATGCAAAGGCGTCGCGCATGAGAACCCCAGCAGCAAGCTACTGTGATGGGAACCCCCCATCGATTGTACAACGTTGATTGTACAGTTACAGTTGGAGGTGATAAAGTGTCACTGACAAGCATAGAATGATGCAGGATACCAAAGAGTTCAAATTTTTAGTTACCATCTATTTCCAGGTTGGTTTGTTAGCTTTGGTTTTGGTGTAGCATATGCAAAGCTTTGGTTTTGGTTTAGCATATGCAAAAGATTAGCTTTGATATTTGGTGGGGGTGCGCCAGGCCTTTGCAGTAGTGCAAAGCAAAGGCAGTATCAGATATTAAACTGATAAGAACAGATACTACACTTGATCTTAGCCAAAAGGCCGAGAAAGGTATGCTTGATCTCAGCTTATGCTTCTGATTTTATATTGTCGTGTTTCAATTCCTCTGCAGTACACTAGTCTATGTGGGACTAAAACATTTGATTCATAAATTTCCATGCGACTGATAAGTCCAGTTTAGAGTAGAATTGTTGAATTGGCTTAATATCATTAAGTGCAGGTTATGAGACCACCTAGGAGATTATATTACCACATATTGTAGCAGAACTTTGTTTAGTTTATTCTTCCAAAATGAGTTCTACATCCATCCACCGAGAGAATCAGGGGTTTGTCCCATGAAACCATGAAGGAAAACATTAAAGATAAATTGGGATGTTCAATGGGATAAAGCATTCACCAATTTCTCCGTGAAAGTAGATGTTGAGGTTGCATAAGATTATGAACCTTATTGTTACATTCCATTCCTTTTTTTATTATATGAAGACGATATACAACATGGATAAGAAAACGTTTTGCTGGTCGGGGAAAGCAAGGGATTGTTTCTTGTAATTCGATAGCAACGAGGATAGAAAACTAGCCAATTTGAGCAGAAATGATGCTTTCTTTTGCTGATTTTTAAGACTTCATTAACATAAGGTTTTGATATGGAGTCATAGACTAAAGATAGATGCTAAAATCTTTGGAGAATCTGATTGGAATCTGTTTGAAATCTTCATAGACTAACGCAAAACTGGGATGTTTATGTCTTTTGAGAGACTGAATCACAAACATAACCAGTCAGGAATCGGAAAGGAATAGTTGTTAACTTCGTAAGAAAATCCATTCTACAAGAGAATTTTTTTTATTCAACACGACTACTTAGATGTAGATAATGAGTTTTTTCGAGTCTGTTATGTATTTGTTTGTATCCAGTTATTAGTAGGAGGACATGATGCCCTCGCAGTCTTAAATGTATTTGCTTATGTCCTGTTATTAGTAGGACGTGACTTGCAGTTTTTCTTAGACTTTTTTTTTCTAGTTTATCCTTCTCAAATCAAAATTTTTAGTTTTAAGTATCGTAGGGCTTTACCCTTGGTTAGAGGGAGCCCTTCCAGAAATTCTTGACGGCCCTGAGAGACCCAGGGCCGAGGAGGGGGTTTGGAAATAGTTTTCAACCAGCAATTGACGCACCTCGGTTATTACCTCATTAGCTGCGTCATTGCCCCAAGCGCAAAAATGAGTTTTGAAGTCATGCATCAACTGCATTTTAAAATTTCGTTTCCACATCTCTAACTCTGGCTTGAATAACGTGGGACTAAGATTGTCACTTTTTACACTTTCGATTCTAATGGTCGTGTAGTATCGAAGTATTTGTCTTTACAATATTATGTTGAAGAACATACTGCTTTGGTTGAGAGTTTCTTTTACTGTTGGCAACAAACAGAATTTTTTTTTTTGAAGAACAAAAGGTTAAATTAAGAAGAAAAGGCCTAAGCCAAAAGAACAAAATGTACAGACTCCAAATTCAGAGCCCCAGTCTGATGCTACAGTCAAGTACCAGACTGTCCCAAATACAACCTACAGCAAAAAGCTGAAAACTGCACCAAAATTACAGCATTTTACAAATCGAGACAGAGACTGCCAACCCATTTCAAAAGACTGCCACAACTGCAAAGACAAATAAAGTATCTAGTCCTAAGAAAACTGAAAATTACACGTGTAAAATCAGCTCCCAGTTGTGTATAATTTGGATGCAGTCAATAAACCTGAAAGTTTCTTTATCGATCACAGCTCCATAAGACCATCTTCTGCTTAGCTTGAAAAATTAGTTCATGCACTGATTTGGACCTTCCCCCAAAAACTCTACTATTCCTCTCCTTCCATACTATCCATATTAGAACATAAGGAAAAATTCATCAAAGTTCCCCCTGCATCTTCCAGTTAATACGTTCCTGTTCCATGCTTCAAAAAAAATCCAGGATCGTAGATGGTAATGGCTATGAGAGATGAAACGCTTTAAGAAAATAATCCCATAACTGAAAAGTATAGCTACAATGTAGGAGAAGATGATCCGCAGTCTCAGTTTCCTCATTGCACAAAAAGCATCTACCACTTTCTAAGTTAACCCCTCGATGAGATAACATTTCTCTAGTAGGTAGGGAATTGTGGAAGACAGCCCATAGGATAAAACTAACCTTGTTAGGAATGTGTTTTCTTCATAAATATTTTTCAAACATACAGTCTGGCAAAGCACAAACCAATGCCTCTGTGCTGAAATTTTCTAACATCTCCACTTCATCTTCGCCCTCCATCAAAACTGGTAGACCTCCAAACCAATCCCACTCCATTTGCTCGTTAATATTAAGTTGTTTCTTAAAATCCCCAAACCAACATCCCTGTCTAATCATATCTGCAATTGAAACATATTTATCTCTACTAGCTTTATAAACAAACAGAATTTTAACACTTTTCAGAGTTTCCTCTTTCTCACTAAGTTTGCTGAAATTGGTACTAGTTTGTGTTAATACTTGAGCTGATTCGATTGTTATGTATTGAAAATGTGGGTTTTCCTTAACCTGTAAAAGGATTCAATTTTAGTTTATTGGTTCTTCAAAACATGCGCAAAGCTGCAAATAGTTGGTCCCAAATAGTTCATGGCGTAGCTAGAAAAATACCCTTTTTACTAGAAACGGATGGTTTATGAGGAAGTCGAATTTAAATTAGTGAATTACTTACTGTATAAATTTCAGTGTTTTGAATTTGTGGGGAAGGTTTTTCAATAGAATCTCAGCTGAAAATGAGTTTGTTCTAAATATACTTGGTGTATCTAAGTTGCCATCGGTGTTGTTGGGTATAGTCGTAGTTTCCGTAAGTTATAGCTAGTTGAATTCACTGGAAATTGCATGGTTGGAGGAGGTAGAGCTAATCTGGAGTAGTATACATATTCTCACCATAAAATGGCTCGAAGCCTCGATGTAAGTTTGTAAGTTGTGTTAGTACGTATGAATAACGAAATATTGGAAATAGGGAACGTTAAGCACCAGTGGTCTAGTGGTGCACTTATTTCTTCTTTTTTTTTACTGTTTTGCATTGTGGTCTCTCTAGTCGACAGGAAGGAGATAAGACCAACTCTTTGTGTGTGACTGGTCAAACAAGCACATGATGATATTCAAATTTTGTTCCTCCACTTTGATGGACGGTTTGTTGTTTTTTTCAATATTCTACATGTTTCCATACCTCTGCTCTAGATTTGGCTATGTGGGACTAATCTTAAGCTCACTGCCTATCGATATTAGAGCTCCTTGCACAAAATTACTCTGGGTTTTCTTAGCTGGTGAGACCAGCAATAATGTATTTATTTGCTTTTGATTTGCTAATTGTGTTTTCAAATCCTAAGAAAGTGTGAAATAATCTCTGGGTCCAATTCATATCTGCCATCTTGTCTCACTCTTATCAATTCGCAGGAGGGAGAGATCAAATTTTGTTCCTTCTCTTTAATGGATGGTTTGGTTGGTTCTTTATCATTGAGAAGGATTAAAGTTGATGCGGATCATCGCTGCACATGTGTTTTAACTTTTGAAGGATCAACGGAAGAAGCATTTTCTGCAGTCTACTTGAAGCTCCTTAAAAGCTGAGAACAAAGCAGTATTGCAGCAGCTTTTGGGCCACTATATGAAAGGTTAAAAGAGATGACTTCGAGGATAATCCTGTATTGTATAATAGGAATCCAACTTGTTCAAGTTGGTTTAGTGGACACAAAAGTTCAGTTCTAAGATTTGGTTGGGGTGTGCCAGGCCTTTGCAGTAGTGCAACGCAAAGTCTTATATTCACTGCCTTAGCCCTTAAACAAGTTGAGTTTACTTGGGATATATATGTATGGACTGATGAGAGGATATGGTACAATGGTGGCCTCGCTTGGCGGCTGTGTGCAAATTGCAGAATGTCCAGAGAATATGAAATTGACGGGATGAAGGAGGGTTTTGCATTACTGGACTAAAACTGATACCGCACATGCTTTAGTTAACCAAGGTAAGTTTCCCGATTTCTGAGAGATCTTAATTTAAATAATACAATCCAAAATGTTACAATCTATAACCCATACTCAACATCCCAAACTGCTTATGGATTCCCTCACCAACTCGATGTACCATGTTTATACAATGTACATTAATTAACGAGGATCCAGTTCAGAAACGGATGCCTCATTGTCTTTCCATGTCTCGTTTTCCACTGCTTGGCCCGGCACGAAATTTGCAGGTTGTGTAGGTAATGGGAAAATCCTACGTGATTGGACTATGTGGTGATCTTGCAGGCACCTGATGACCTTCCAGCAAGTATGGATTAAACTTGTTAAGCACCCTCAAAATGGTGAAAAAAGTTTCATGTTGGAAGCTCGTTTTGTGGGGTCTTTGCCATTCTTCCCGACATCTTCGTTCCACATCCGTTTCGCCTTCACCACATCTTATGTGGTGCCACATTTGAGTGATCAAAGCTACACATTCACTAACGGCTGCTGAAATTGCGTGAAAACGATGAGACAACCCATCGCCATCATGTCTATTGGGGTTACCTGTTTCTTCACTAAATTTTTGTAATATCTTATCATAAAAAGTTCTTTTTTCTTGATAAATACCATTGATTTCATCCTGTGTATATAAAACATAACTTCTGCAAAGTGACTCATCTTCATCCATCATATACTTGACACCACGAATTCTTGTGTTCTTTGTTGTGTTTCTTGTTGTGATTGTTGTTGTGTTCGTTGTGGTGTTTGTTTCGGTATTTGTTGTGGTGTTTGTTGTGGTGTTTGTTGTTGTGATTGCTGTTGTGAACGCTGTTGTGATCGTTGTTGTGAGGATGCCATATTTGTTAAAAATGAATTTTCTAGAGATGATATTTTTTCTGGTAGATCGAGTTGATATGAATACTTTTTTTTGGAGATGAACAAAGAAAAATTGAGATGGTATAAAATTGTGTAATTTTGAGGTAGTGATGAAGAAGGTGTGAGTTTTAAGTCTGGAGATGAATTGAATTTACAGGGAAACAAAAATGAGTAACATCCGTTGGATGGAAGGAGTCGTTGGCGCTTTTAATAAAAACTCGGCGTGTTAACAAAAAATGCTGGAGTTTGAACTACAAGCGGGCGGTGGAAAGACAAGCGCCAGCGTTTTTTGATGAAGCGCCGATGTTTGAGCGAAGCCATCCCGGCCTTCCATCAAGCGTGTGTTACATCTTCCAACTCAATGAACAAATGTATAAATTTGTTGATTTGAGCATCCATTTTTCATGTTTGTTGAGTCCATAGTGGGAGCAAAATGAACAAACTTTGTTAATATAATGGAATGAGTTTGTTCATTCCATAGGAACTGCTCTAGCCTTCGCGTATAACCACAGAGTACATTCGATTTGTTAATATAATGGAATGAGTTTAGTAGACTCACGTTTTCCCACCCTCAAATTACAGCTGGTCATGTAATGCACCGGAAGACGACACCATGGTGGCTTGGTCCTTGTGGTGATGCAGCGTTTGAAAATTCTTGTTTCAGCTAAAGGAACAATTGCTTATGCTATTCTACTCACAAGTTGGGGATGTAGTTCAGATGGTAGAGCGCTCGCTTAGCATGCGAGAGGTATCGGGATCGATGCCCCACTTCTCCATCCTTTATTTTCTATTTTTTTCTATGTCCAGCTGATAATCTAATGCACCAGATGACACTGGATTTTGTCAGAGCATACACAATGTGTGCCCTTGTCCATTGTCATGTATTTCTATTTGTATTTATCCAGCGACAAGCATCACCATGGTATTCTTCAGCTCAGCAGGATTAGCTTCTGATGAACTTTCAATAATTTTAGTTTTAAAGATTTGGCAAGGGGCAGCGTGGACGCTTTCCCCCGTCAGGAACAAATTATGACGTAGATTCTCCCTCTTGGGGAGATCTTAGGCGAGCACCCCTCCTTAGTGTGCAATGGAGGTCGCTAACCTAGGCCATGGACCTTCATGATCATCCATAGACCCCGTCCAGGTAATTATGTTTTTCCATTCTCCTTCTCTTATTTGAAGATGAGAGATAATTGGGTCATGGGGGAAGCTGAAGTAGATTCATCAAGGAATGGTGGCTCGTTTCCCTGAGAGCAAGGAACTAAAGGACTAGGATACGAGCTAGTAGAGGTAATCTTCCTCTTCTTCTTGGGATTATCTTTCTTGTTGTCATTCTTCGAAGACACGACCTTGCCCTTAGACTTCGCACAGCTAGTAGGTTTCGCACGAGTAGAAGCCTCCTCCTCGCTCTTAGAAGAGTTTTCATCATTAGAGCCGTCATTATCAAGCCCGTCCACCTTCGCACACAGATAAAGATAATAAATAGAGGAAACAATATTGTTAAAGAAAAATTAAAAATATTTCTTACTTCATTAGTGATCGAATATAGAGCTTCCAGTGTGCTTTGTTTCTTCTTAGAATTATAGTCCTTTTTCAGCTTGGCAATCTGAAAATGAAGAAATTAGTGAAACACAAATAAGGAAAGTAAAATGAAGAAAGATTGATAAAGGAGCAAAGGATGGAAAGACATACCACTTTCACCTCCTCACTCCCACTAAACTCCCAAGGATAGCATAGCCAAAAACCTTCGGGAAGGGGATTTATCGACCTGTTTTCACCATAGCCGGTAATATATGGACCTTCAAGAATAACAGGATAAACATCCCAGCGATTGTCGTTAGAGTTCCGCGCAGTGCGATTAGTCTTATCGTTGAAATCAACGTCTCGCATGATTCTTTAATTCTCTGCGAGGCCATCTTTCCTTTTCAGACGAACAACCCAGCGAGACGACTCAGCCTTCATAATCACCACTTCATAGTTAGCAAAGAAGCTCTCAACAGTATAATCAGGAGGAATTATTTCTTAGCCAGCATATGCCTCATTCCTGTATTCCTTAGGATAAAGGGATCCTAATCCAGCCGCACGGTGAGAGAACTCCACCATAATCCTTATAGCATCCCCACTCTACTGATAAATCACACGCCTAAATTTATTATGGGATAAGATTTTGTAAATAAGAGGAATTCGCGGATCCAAGAGAGGGATAGGGAGACCAGCAAGAAGCTGCCCTACGGAGATAATAATTTTTTTGATCATTCCATTGATCAATCTTGAACCATTTAGGGTTAACCGTCAAAGTAGGCCCTGATGAAGAAGGAGCAGATAATGTGAAACCTCTATTTCTGAGTTCGACCAGTAACCTATCAAACTGTTCTACCGTTCTCCAACCTGCCTTGTGCCCCATTGTTGATTCTTCTAGGATGAGATTATAAATATCAAGATAGCCGATATGATCAAAGGGGCGAAATAATACAATAGATGGGAAACCGAAGCAGCATTTGGAACGAAGAAAGATCAAGAATCAAGATCGAACAAAAAGCAGTAGCGTTAAGAAGGGAAAATCCGCAGAGATTGAAGAGGAAAGAGAAGAGTAAAAATAAAGGGATGAAAACGAAAGAAGGGTATATAAAGGATTCTCTTTTCCTCTTTTCGAAATCCTACGCATTAATGGGTGAGAAGATATGAAGAGACATTTGAAAGGATTAACTACGACGTGTCAAGAGATAAACCGACGAAAGCGGCACGTGGAAAAATCCAGTCCGAAGTCCCGGATTATTGTCAGTTAAGGAATATGAAAAGTTGATAAGGTGCGGCAAATCACATTAAAGGTGCGAAGAGAGTTATTGGAGCGGTTTCTCTCATCGCTCTCTCCATAGTAAAGATCGCTAAGAAAAGAGGCAAAATGTAGGGGTTAAATATCGCACTCATAGGTATCATGCGAAGGGATACTATTGTAAGGGGACGAACGTACTCGCACGTAACATATCCCAGATGACGGAGTCAATGGCGTCACAAAGTCACGAGTAAAGTGTGGAAGCTGTGCGAGGTTGAAGAGTTCGTAGGAGAAGACCCAATGTAAACATGCGAGAATATCGCACGTCAGATCCGAAAATAGAGGCTTTATTAGCTGTCCTCCATTATGTAAATTCCTATATATAGGACCAACCAACCCTGTGTTGGGAGAGAGATCTTTTTGAGAGTCAAGATAGAACTTTAGGAGAGAGAAAGTTGTTTTCTCCCCAAGTTAAGGGTTTTACTTTACTTCTTTGTATTGATTTCTAAACTTAATAAGATTTCTTCTAAGTGTTCTCCACGATGATTTCCTAGTTTATTGGATAAGTTATCTAAGGGTGTAGTAGTGA
>NW_020622159.1:57977-58297 GCF_003573695.1 Papaver somniferum | reverse complement strand
ATAATCTAATGCACCAGATGACACTGGATTTTGTCAGAGCATACACAATGTGTGCCCTTGTCCATTGTCATGTATTTCTATTTGTATTTATCCAGCGACAAGCATCACCATGGTATTCTTCAGCTCAGCAGGATTAGCTTCTGATGAACTTTCAATAATTTTAGTTTTAAAGATTTGGCAAGGGGCAGCGTGGACGCTTTCCCCCGTCAGGAACAAATTATGACGTAGATTCTCCCTCTTGGGGAGATCTTAGGCGAGCACCCCTCCTTAGTGTGCAATGGAGGTCGCTAACCTAGGCCATGGACCTTCATGATCATCCA
>NW_020622159.1:54492-57967 GCF_003573695.1 Papaver somniferum | reverse complement strand
GGATACTATTGTAAGGGGACGAACGTACTCGCACGTAACATATCCCAGATGACGGAGTCAATGGCGTCACAAAGTCACGAGTAAAGTGTGGAAGCTGTGCGAGGTTGAAGAGTTCGTAGGAGAAGACCCAATGTAAACATGCGAGAATATCGCACGTCAGATCCGAAAATAGAGGCTTTATTAGCTGTCCTCCATTATGTAAATTCCTATATATAGGACCAACCAACCCTGTGTTGGGAGAGAGATCTTTTTGAGAGTCAAGATAGAACTTTAGGAGAGAGAAAGTTGTTTTCTCCCCAAGTTAAGGGTTTTACTTTACTTCTTTGTATTGATTTCTAAACTTAATAAGATTTCTTCTAAGTGTTCTCCACGATGATTTCCTAGTTTATTGGATAAGTTATCTAAGGGTGTAGTAGTGATATTTTCGACTACTACAGAAACTCTCCAAAAAATTAGCAGACACCGATTTTAACTGCAAGCACACTATATTCTTTCGTTAAAGGCGAAAGCATAGTTCAGATAGCTAATTTGCTAGGTTGAAGTGCTTGTATAAAACCATTTTGTTCAGAAACTTTATGGGGACTAGTCCAAGTTTCTTCCTGGACATCCAACCGAAGGAGGAATAATGTGCTTTAAAGCTTCTAAAATGTAGTCATTTTGCTTCTGAGGTGATAGATGAATGAAATGTTACCTTCTTAATGATTCAACACTTGAATTATAAATCCTAAAGAAAGACTTGAGATAAATATCACATGATCAAATTGAATTTGATCCTTTGTCTCTCCCTCCAAGTAAGCAAATTGAGTTTGATGCCATCACTGATTCCTCCTTGTTTGTCTCCGCAACAGCAGAAACCAACGGCAAAAAGGGGAGCTGCATTTTGATCTTACATTGCAGCTACTGGACCATAAACCCCGCAACAGCTGAATTGCTGAAACCGATGGAAAAATTTAGTTTTAAAGATTTGGCAGGGGGCAGCGCGGACGCTTTCCCCCCTCAGGAACAAATTATGACGTAGACTCTCCCTCTTGGGGAGATCTTAGACGAGCACCCCTCCTTAGTGTGCAATGGAGGTCGCTAACCTAGGCCATGGACCTTCATGATCATCCATAGACCCCGTCCAGGTAAGTACGTTTTTCCATTCTCCTTCTCTTCTCTTTATAGTCCATCGTTTCCTGTCTCTGTTGTGACATTGATCCGGAGCTTCATGTAAACTAATTTAATTTAATTTAATTTATTGCAGGGCATGGGATGACAGTTTACACAGAAGAAGAATTGGCTTCGTATCGTAAGTGGTGACATTTAGCTATCCTTAAGTGCCGACGTTTTAGTATTTTATTGGCATGATGGTAGGATCAACCACTTTTCTATTGACTTCTTAATTCGATGAGTTTTAATGTCTGTTGTCAAAATTGAGTCTGTAATGCTTACATTTTAGGCTTAGCTAAGTTGGCCGTGTCAAAGTTAGTAGTCATTAACTGGTTAGATGACATTCTCCTCTGCTTTACACTTCTGATTCTTGTGCTCTCTACCAACACCTCTATCAAATACTAGTTTCCATCCTTGAGTGTCTTCCCATCGTGGGTGTACACCACTGGCAACGGCATGGTTCCACATTTCCGGTTTCTGCATTTTGCTTTGGTTTGGGTATACACAATTCACAAAAACAATAACAAATCATTAATTGGTGAACAACCAATGATGGGATTTAGCTGTTATTAGACCAATCCATCACACGAAGCATTCTAAAATTTTGTATCCTCTCCTATGTCATCGAGTTTATCTAGAATGTATTTCGACTACTCAAGCCGTCTCAAATTGTATGAGCTTACTACATAAAAGTTCAAAACCTGGCTTTTTCTTTTGAGTTAAGTGTCAAAGTTCAACAGAGAATGAGTTGGAGACGCGCCAAAACCAAACAATTCAAGTTACACCGAGCCAATTTAGATTCATTGATTGTAAATACCGTAACGTCCTGAAGACGAAAAAGTTACAAACCATATGATGATACGTGTCCAATGAAACTGCAAGTATATTACAGTTGTCAGTTCAGGTTTCTTTCCTCTAGGTTTGCCAACTGAAGGAGGAATAATGGGATTCAAAACTTCCGGATTACAGTCATTCTCTTTCTAAGGAGAATGCAAAGGAAAGGTTACCTTCCTGATTTTGTTAGGAGGCTCTAGAGATAACAAAGATTACGCCCAACACCTAACGCATATGGAAGCTGGTGAGCTTTCTGTCGATGATTATGCAGTATCACCTTAAGAAAATGATGTTTTTGTGCAACTACCACCTTCCTGACTCGATTCCCATATCCAGAAAGAAAAATTTACCTGAAACATTTGGTGAAGATAAAGCCAAGACGCAAGATTCACTGCAGTGGCATGTGGGTTCAATATAAATATGTCAGTGAAACTGCACATGAAGTTCCAGATGGAGCAGTTGGATCTTATATCGCAGCCGCTGTACCACCAGCTCAACCATAGCTAACTGATGCATTCCATCGACAAGGGACAAGTTTAGTTGAAAGAATCGGGCAGGGGCTGCGAGAATGTGTACCCCCCTTGGGAACAAATAATGATGTAGAGTCTTCCCCACTGGGTAGATCTAAGACGGGCACCCTCAGTGTGTAACGAATATCACTAACCTAGGAACTTTTATGGCTTTTGTTTGTCCAGCCAGCACCAGTCATCTAGTGGTAGAAAGTACCCTGACGGGTTCTGGTGGATTCTTTTTATCATTTTGCAATGTGGTCCAATTCTGGTAAATTTCGTGAGAAGGAGAAGAGGGGACCAACTGTTACTGCATGAAGTAATTCTATTTTGAATCTTTTGATGGATATGGTTCCTTACTTTATTTTTTGTTTTATAAAGAAGCAGGATTATAATTGATGTTGTGGTTTAAAGGATCAAAAGAAGCAATCATCTGCAGTCTACTGAAGCTCCTTAAAAGCTGTATTTCAGCAGCTCCAGGACCAATAGGGTAAAGCTAAAAATCCAATCACGTCTTCAGCTTTCAGGGTTGGTTTAAGCATACGTAAAAGATTAGCTTTGAGATGTGGTAGCCGCATTCCAGGCCTTTGCAGTAGTCCAATGCAAAGGCGTCGCGCATGAGAACCCAAGCAGCAAGCTACTGTGATGGGAACCCCCCATCGATTGTACAACGTTAATTGTACAGTTACAGTTGGAGGTGATAAAGTGTCACTGACAAGCATAGAATGGTGCAGTATACCAAAAGAGTTCAAATTTTTAGTTACCATCTATTTCCAGGTTGGTTTATTAGCTTTGGTTTTGGTTTAGCATATGCAAAGCTTTGGTTTTGGTTTATCATATGCAAAAGATTAGCTTTGATATTTGGTGGGGGTGCGCCAGGCCTTTGCAGTAGTGCAAAGCAAAGGCAGTATCAGATATTAAACTGATAAGAACAGATACTACACTTGATCTTAGCCAAAAGGCCGAGAAAGGTATGCTTGATC
>NW_020622159.1:0-54482 GCF_003573695.1 Papaver somniferum | reverse complement strand
TGTTGTCAAAATTGAGTCTGTAATGCTTACATTTTAGGCTTAGCTAAGTTGGCCGTGTCAAAGTTAGTAGTCATTAACTGGTTAGATGACATTCTCCTCTGCTTTACACTTCTGATTCTTGTGCTCTCTACCAACACCTCTATCAAATACTAGTTTCCATCCTTGAGTGTCTTCCCATCGTGGGTGTACACCACTGGCAACGGCATGGTTCCACATTTCCGGTTTCTGCATTTTGCTTTGGTTTGGGTATACACAATTCACAAAAACAATAACAAATCATTAATTGGTGAACAACCAATGATGGGATTTAGCTGTTATTAGACCAATCCATCACACGAAGCATTCTAAAATTTTGTATCCTCTCCTATGTCATCGAGTTTATCTAGAATGTATTTCGACTACTCAAGCCGTCTCAAATTGTATGAGCTTACTACATAAAAGTTCAAAACCTGGCTTTTTCTTTTGAGTTAAGTGTCAAAGTTCAACAGAGAATGAGTTGGAGACGCGCCAAAACCAAACAATTCAAGTTACACCGAGCCAATTTAGATTCATTGATTGTAAATACCGTAACATCCTGAATACGAAAAAGTTACAAACCATATGATGATACATGTCCAATGAAACTGCAAGTATATTACAGTTGTCAGTTCAGGTTTCTTTCCTCTAGGTTTGCCAACTGAAGGAGGAATAATGGGATTCAAAACTTCCGGATTACAGTCATTCTCTTTCTAAGGAGAATGCAAAGGAAAGGTTACCTTCCTCATTTTGTTAGGAGGCTCTAGAGATAACAAATATTACGCCCAACACCTAACGCATATGGAAGCTGGTGAGATTTCTGTCGATGATTATGCAGTATCACCTTAAGAAAATGATGTTTTTGTGCAACTACCACCTTCCTGACTCGATTCCCATATCCAGAAAGAAAAATTTACCTGAAACGTTTGGTGAAGATAAAGCCAAGACGCAAGATTCACTGCAGTGGCCTGTGGGTTCAATATAAATATGTCAGTGAAACTGCACATGAAGTTCCAGATGGAGCAGTTGGATCTTATATCGCAGCCGCTGTACCACCAGCTCAACCATAGCTAACTGATGCATTCCATCGACAAGGGACAAGTTTAGTTGAAAGAATCGGGCAGGGGCTGCGAGAATGTGTACCCCCCTTGGGAACAAATAATGATGTAGAGTCTTCCCCACTGGGTAGATCTAAGACGGGCACCCTCAGTGTGCAACGAAGATCACTAACCTATGAACTTTTATGGCTTTTGTTTGTCCAGCCAGCACCAGTCATCTAGTGGTAGAAAGTACCCTGACGGGTTCTGGTGGATTCTTTTTATCATTTTGCAATGTGGTCCAACTCTGGTAAATTTCGTGAGAAGGAGAAGAGGGGACCAACTGTTACTGCATGAAGTAATTCTATTTTGAATCTTTTGATGGATATGGTTCCTTACTTTATTTTTTTTTTATAAAGAAGCAGGATTATAATTGATGTTGTGGTTTAAAGGATCAAAAGAAGCAATCATCTGCAGTCTACTGAAGCTCCTTAAAAGCTGTATTTCAGCAGCTCCAGGACCAATAGGGTAAAGCTAAAAATCCAATCACGTCTTCAGCTTTCAGGGTTGGTTTAAGCATACGTAAAAGATTAGCTTTGAGATGTGGTAGCCGCACGCCAGGCCTTTGCAGTAGTCCAATGCAAAGGCGTCGCGCATGAAAACCCTAGCAGCAAGCTACTGTGATGGGAACCCCCCATCGATTGTACAACGTTGATTGTACAATTACAGTTGGAGGTGATAAAGTGTCACTGACAAGCATAGAATGATGCAGGATACCAAAAGAGTTCAAATTTTTAGTTACCATCTATTTCCAGGTTGATTTATTAGCTTTGGTTTTGGTTTAGCATATGCAAAGCTTTGGTTTTGGTTTAGCATATGCAAAAGATTAGCTTTGATATTTGGTGGGGGTGCGCCAGGCCTTTGCAGTAGTGCAAAGCAAAGGCAGTATCAGATATTAAACTGATAAGAACAGATACTACACTTGATCTTAGCCAAAAGGCCGAGAAAGGTATGCTTGATCAGAAATGATGCTTTCTTTTGCAAGGGATTGTTTCTTGTAATTCGATAGCAACGAGGATAGAAAACTAGCCAATTTGAGCAGAAATGATGCTTTCTTTTGCTGATTTTTAAGACTTCATTAACATAAGGTTTTGATATGGAGTCATAGACTAAAGATAGATGCTAAAATCTTTGGAGAATCTGATTGGAATCTGTTTGAAATCTTCATAGACTAACGCAAAACTGGGATGTTTATGTCTTTTGAGAGACTGAATCACAAAAGTTCAGTTCTAAGATTTGGTTGGGGTGTGCCAGGCCTTTGCAGTAGTGCAACGCAAAGTCTTATATTCACTGCCTTATCCCTTAAACAAGTTGAGTTTACTTGGGATATATATGTATGGACTGATGAGAGGATATGGTACAATGGTGGCCTCGCTTGGCGGCTGTGTGCAAATTGCAGAATGTCCAGAGAATATGAAATTGACGGGATCAAGGAGGGTTTTGCATTACTGGACTAAAACTGATACCGCACATGCTTTAGTTAACCAAGGTAAGTTTCCCGATTTCTGAGAGATCTTAATTTAAAGAATACAATCCAAAATGTTACAATCTATAACCCATACTCAACATCCCAAACTGCTTATGGATTCCCTCACCAACTCGATGTACCATGTTTATACAATGTACATTAATTAACGAGGATCCAGTTCAGAAACGGATGCCTCATTGTCTTTCCATGTCTCCTTTTCCACTGCTTGGCCGGGCACGAAATTTGCAGGTTGTGTAGGTAATGGGAAAATCCTACGTGATTGGACTATGTGGTGATCTTGCAGGCACCTGATGACCTTCCAGCAAGTATGGATTAAACTTGTTAAGCACCCTCAAAATGGTGAAAAAAGTTTCATGTTGGAAGCTCGTTTTGTGGGGTCTTTGCCACTCTTCCCGACATCTTCGTTCCACATCCGGTTCGCCTTCACCACATCTTATGTGGTGCCACATTTGAGTGATCAAAGCTACATATTCACTAACGGCTGCTGAAATTGCGTGAAAACGATGAGACAACCCATCGCCATCATGTCTATTGGGGTTACCTGTTTCTTCACTAAATTTTTGTAATATCTTATCATAAAAAGTTCTTTTTTCTTGATAAATACCATTGATTTCATCCTGTGTATATAAAACATAACTTCTGCAAAGTGACTCATCTTCATCCATCATATACTTGACACCACGAATTCTTGGGTTCTTTGTTGTGTTTCTTGTTGTGATTGTTGTTGTGTTCGTTGTGGTGTTTGTTTTGGTATTTGTTGTGGTGTTTGTTGTGGTGTTTGTTGTTGTGATTGCTGTTGTGAACGCTGTTGTGATCGTTGTTGTGAGGATGCCATATTTGTTAAAAATGAATTTTCTAGAGATGATATTTTTTCTGGTAGATCGAGTTGATATGAATACTTTTTTTTGGAGATGAACAAAGAAAAATTGAGATGGTATAAAATTGTGTAATTTTGAGGTAGTGATGAAGAAGGTGTGAGTTTTAAGTCTGGAGATGAATTGAATTTACAGGGAAACAAAAATGAGTAACATCCGTTGGATGGAAGGAGTCGTTGGCGCTTTTAATAAAAACTCGGCGTGTTAACAAAAAATGCTGGAGTTTGAACTACAAGCGGGCGGTGGAAAGACAAGCGCCAGCGTTTTTTGATGAAGCGCCGATGTTTGAGCGAAGCCATCCCGGCCTTCCATCAAGCGTGTGTTACATCTTCCAACTCAATGAACAAATGTACAAATTTGTTGATTTGAGCATCCATTTTTCATGTTTGTTGAGTCCATAGTGGGAGAAAAATGAACAAACTTTGTTAATATAATGGAATGAGTTTGTTCATTCCATAGGAACTGCTCTAGCCTTCGCGTATAACCACAGAGTACATTCGATTTGTTAATATAATGGAATGAGTTTAGTAGACTCACGTTTTCCCACCCTCAAATTACAGCTGTTCATGTAATGCACCGGAAGACGACACCATGGTGGCTTGGTCCTTGTGGTGATGCAGCGTTTGAAAATTCTTGTTTAAGCTAAAGGAACAATTGCTTATGCTATCCTACTCACAAGTTGGGGATGTAGTTCAGATGGTAGAGCGCTCGCTTAGCATGCGAGAGGTATCGGGATCGATGCCCCACTTCTCCATCCTTTATTTTCTATTTTTTTCTATGTCCAGCTGATAATCTAATGCACCAGATGACACTGGATTTTGTCAGAGCATACACAATGTGTGCCCTTGTCCATTGTCATGTATTTCTATTTGTATTTATCCAGCGACAAGCATCACCATGGTATTCTTCAGCTCAGCAGGATTAGCTTCTGATGAACTTTCAATAATTTTAGTTTTAAAGATTTGGCAAGGGGCAGCGTGGACGCTTTCCCCCGTCAGGAACAAATTATGACGTAGATTCTCCCTCTTGGGGAGATCTTAGGCGAGCACCCCTCCTTAGTGTGCAATGGAGGTCGCTAACCTAGGCCATGGACCTTCATGATCATCCATAGACCCCGTCCAGGTAATTCCGTTTTTCCATTCTCCTTCTCTTTTCTTTATAGTCCATCGTTTCCTGTCTCTGTTGTGACATTGATCCGGAGCTCCATGTAAACTAATTTAATTTATTGCAGGGCATGGGATGACAGTTTACACAGAAGAAGAATTGGCTTCGTATCGTAAGTGGTGACATTTAGCTATCCTTAAGTGCCGACGTTTTAGTATTTTATTGGCTTGATGGTAGGATCAACCACTTTTCTATTGACTTCTTAATTCGATGAGTTTTAATGTCTGTTGTCAAAATTGAGTCTGTAATGCTTACATTTTAGGCTTAGCTAAGTTGGCCGTGTCAAAGTTAGTAGTCATTAACTGGTTAGATGACATTCTCCTCTGCTTTACACTTCTGATTCTTGTGCTCTCTACCAACACCTCTATCAAATACTAGTTTCCATCCTTGAGTGTCTTCCCATCGTGGGTGTACACCACTGGCAACGGCATGGTTCCACATTTCCGGTTTCTGCATTTTGCTTTGGTTTGGGTATACACAATTCACAAAAACAATAACAAATCATTAATTGGTGAACAACCAATGATGGGATTTAGCTGTTATTAGACCAATCCATCACACGAAGCATTCTAAAATTTTGTATCCTCTCCTATGTCATCGAGTTTATCTAGAATGTATTTCGACTACTCAAGCCGTCTCAAATTGTATGAGCTTACTACATAAAAGTTCAAAACCTGGCTTTTTCTTTTGAGTTAAGTGTCAAAGTTCAACAGAGAATGAGTTGGAGACGCGCCAAAACCAAACAATTCAAGTTACACCGAGCCAATTTAGATTCATTGATTGTAAATACCGTAACATCCTGAATACGAAAAAGTTACAAACCATATGATGATACATGTCCAATGAAACTGCAAGTATATTACAGTTGTCAGTTCAGGTTTCTTTCCTCTAGGTTTGCCAACTGAAGGAGGAATAATGGGATTCAAAACTTCCGGATTACAGTCATTCTCTTTCTAAGGAGAATGCAAAGGAAAGGTTACCTTCCTCATTTTGTTAGGAGGCTCTAGAGATAACAAATATTACGCCCAACACCTAACGCATATGGAAGCTGGTGAGATTTCTGTCGATGATTATGCAGTATCACCTTAAGAAAATGATGTTTTTGTGCAACTACCACCTTCCTGACTCGATTCCCATATCCAGAAAGAAAAATTTACCTGAAACGTTTGGTGAAGATAAAGCCAAGACGCAAGATTCACTGCAGTGGCCTGTGGGTTCAATATAAATATGTCAGTGAAACTGCACATGAAGTTCCAGATGGAGCAGTTGGATCTTATATCGCAGCCGCTGTACCACCAGCTCAACCATAGCTAACTGATGCATTCCATCGACAAGGGACAAGTTTAGTTGAAAGAATCGGGCAGGGGCTGCGAGAATGTGTACCCCCCTTGGGAACAAATAATGATGTAGAGTCTTCCCCACTGGGTAGATCTAAGACGGGCACCCTCAGTGTGCAACGAAGATCACTAACCTATGAACTTTTATGGCTTTTGTTTGTCCAGCCAGCACCAGTCATCTAGTGGTAGAAAGTACCCTGACGGGTTCTGGTGGATTCTTTTTATCATTTTGCAATGTGGTCCAACTCTGGTAAATTTCGTGAGAAGGAGAAGAGGGGACCAACTGTTACTGCATGAAGTAATTCTATTTTGAATCTTTTGATGGATATGGTTCCTTATTTTATTTATTTTTTATAAAGAAGCAGGATTATAATTGATGTTGTGGTTTAAAGGATCAAAAGAAGCAATCATCTGCAGTCTACTGAAGCTCCTTAAAAGCTGTATTTCAGCAGCTCCAGGACCAATAGGGTAAAGCTAAAAATCCAATCACGTCTTCAGCTTTCAGGGTTGGTTTAAGCATACGTAAAAGATTAGCTTTGAGATGTGGTAGCCGCACGCCAGGCCTTTGCAGTAGTCCAATGCAAAGGCGTCGCGCATGAAAACCCTAGCAGCAAGCTACTGTGATGGGAACCCCCCATCGATTGTACAACGTTGATTGTACAATTACAGTTGGAGGTGATAAAGTGTCACTGACAAGCATAGAATGATGCAGGATACCAAAAGAGTTCAAATTTTTAGTTACCATCTATTTCCAGGTTGATTTATTAGCTTTGGTTTTGGTTTAGCATATGCAAAGCTTTGGTTTTGGTTTAGCATATGCAAAAGATTAGCTTTGATATTTGGTGGGGGTGCGCCAGGCCTTTGCAGTAGTGCAAAGCAAAGGCAGTATCAGATATTAAACTGATAAGAACAGATACTACACTTGATCTTAGCCAAAAGGCCGAGAAAGGTATGCTTGATCAGAAATGATGCTTTCTTTTGCAAGGGATTGTTTCTTGTAATTCGATAGCAACGAGGATAGAAAACTAGCCAATTTGAGCAGAAATGATGCTTTCTTTTGCTGATTTTTAAGACTTCATTAACATAAGGTTTTGATATGGAGTCATAGACTAAAGATAGATGCTAAAATCTTTGGAGAATCTGATTGGAATCTGTTTGAAATCTTCATAGACTAACGCAAAACTGGGATGTTTATGTCTTTTGAGAGACTGAATCACAAAAGTTCAGTTCTAAGATTTGGTTGGGGTGTGCCAGGCCTTTGCAGTAGTGCAACGCAAAGTCTTATATTCACTGCCTTATCCCTTAAACAAGTTGAGTTTACTTGGGATATATATGTATGGACTGATGAGAGGATATGGTACAATGGTGGCCTCGCTTGGCGGCTGTGTGCAAATTGCAGAATGTCCAGAGAATATGAAATTGACGGGATCAAGGAGGGTTTTGCATTACTGGACTAAAACTGATACCGCACATGCTTTAGTTAACCAAGGTAAGTTTCCCGATTTCTGAGAGATCTTAATTTAAAGAATACAATCCAAAATGTTACAATCTATAACCCATACTCAACATCCCAAACTGCTTATGGATTCCCTCACCAACTCGATGTACCATGTTTATACAATGTACATTAATTAACGAGGATCCAGTTCAGAAACGGATGCCTCATTGTCTTTCCATGTCTCCTTTTCCACTGCTTGGCCGGGCACGAAATTTGTAGGTTGTGTAGGTAATGGGAAAATCCTACGTGATTAGACTATGTGGTGATCTTGCAGGCACCTGATGACCTTCCAGCAAGTATGGATTAAACTTGTTAAGCACCCTCAAAATGGTGAAAAAAGTTTCATGTTGGAAGCTCGTTTTGTGGGGTCTTTGCCACTCTTCCCGACATCTTCGTTCCACATCCGGTTCGCCTTCACCACATCTTATGTGGTGCCACATTTGAGTGATCAAAGCTACATATTCACTAACGGCTGCTGAAATTGCGTGAAAACGATGAGACAACCCATCACCATCATGTCTATTGGGGTTACCTGTTTCTTCACTAAATTTTTGTAATATCTTATCATAAAAAGTTCTTTTTTCTTGATAAATACCATTGATTTCATCCTGTGTATATAAAACATAACTTCTGAAAAGTGACTCATCTTCATCCATCATATACTTGACACCACGAATTCTTGGGTTCTTTGTTGTGTTTCTTGTTGTGATTGTTGTTGTGTTCGTTGTGGTATTTGTTTTGGTATTTGTTGTGGTGTTTGTTGTGGTGTTTGTTGTTGTGATTGCTGTTGTGAACGCTGTTGTGATCGTTGTTGTGAGGATGCCATATTTGTTAAAAATGAATTTTCTAGAGATGATATTTTTTCTGGTAGATCGAGTTGATATGAATACTTTTTTTTGGAGATGAACAAAGAAAAATTGAGATGGTATGAAATTGTGTAATTTTGAGGTAGTGATGAAGAAGGTGTGAGTTTTAAGTCTGGAGATGAATTGAATTTACAGGGAAACAAAAATGAGTAACATCCGTTGGATGGAAGGAGTCGTTGGCGCTTTTAATAAAAACTCGGCGTGTTAACAAAAAATGCTGGAGTTTGAACTACAAGCGGGCGGTGGAAAGACAAGCGCCAACGTTTTTTGATGAAGCGCCGATGTTTGAGCGAAGCCATCCCGGCCTTCCATCAAGCGTGTGTTACATCTTCCAACTCAATGAACAAATGTACAAATTTGTTGATTTGAGCATCCATTTTTCATGTTTGTTGAGTCCATAGTGGGAGCAAAATGAACAAACTTTGTTAATATAATGGAATGAGTTTGTTCATTCCATAGGAACTGCTCTAGCCTTCGCGTATAACCACAGAGTACATTCGATTTGTTAATATAATGGAATGAGTTTAGTAGACTCACGTTTTCCCACCCTCAAATTACAGCTGGTCATGTAATGCACCGGAAGACGACACCATGGTGGCTTGGTCCTTGTGGTGATGCAGCGTTTGAAAATTCTTGTTTCAGCTAAAGGAACAATTGCTTATGCTATTCTACTCACAAGTTGGGGATGTAGTTCAGATGGTAGAGCGCTCGCTTAGCATGCGAGAGGTATCGGGATCGATGCCCCACTTCTCCATCCTTTATTTTCTATTTTTTTCTATGTCCAGCTGATAATCTAATGCACCAGATGACACTGGATTTTGTCAGAGCATACACAATGTGTGCCCTTGTCCATTGTCATGTATTTCTATTTGTATTTATCCAGCGACAAGCATCACCATGGTATTCTTCAGCTCAGCAGGATTAGCTTCTGATGAACTTTCAATAATTTTAGTTTTAAAGATTTGGCAAGGGGCAGCGTGGACGCTTTCCCCCGTCAGGAACAAATTATGACGTAGATTCTCCCTCTTGGGGAGATCTTAGGCGAGCACCCCTCCTTAGTGTGCAATGGAGGTCGCTAACCTAGGCCATGGACCTTCATGATCATCCATAGACCCCGTCCAGGTAATTCCGTTTTTCCATTCTCCTTCTCTTTTCTTTATAGTCCATCGTTTCCTGTCTCTGTTGTGACATTGATCCGGAGCTCCATGTAAACTAATTTAATTTATTGCAGGGCATGGGATGACAGTTTACACAGAAGAAGAATTGGCTTCGTATCGTAAGTGGTGACATTTAGCTATCCTTAAGTGCCGACGTTTTAGTATTTTATTGGCTTGATGGTAGGATCAACCACTTTTCTATTGACTTCTTAATTCGATGAGTTTTAATGTCTGTTGTCAAAATTGAGTCTGTAATGCTTACATTTTAGGCTTAGCTAAGTTGGCCGTGTCAAAGTTAGTAGTCATTAACTGGTTAGATGACATTCTCCTCTGCTTTACACTTCTGATTCTTGTGCTCTCTACCAACACCTCTATCAAATACTAGTTTCCATCCTTGAGTGTCTTCCCATCGTGGGTGTACACCACTGGCAACGGCATGGTTCCACATTTCCGGTTTCTGCATTTTGCTTTGGTTTGGGTATACACAATTCACAAAAACAATAACAAATCATTAATTGGTGAACAACCAATGATGGGATTTAGCTGTTATTAGACCAATCCATCACACGAAGCATTCTAAAATTTTGTATCCTCTCCTATGTCATCGAGTTTATCTAGAATGTATTTCGACTACTCAAGCCGTCTCAAATTGTATGAGCTTACTACATAAAAGTTCAAAACCTGGCTTTTTCTTTTGAGTTAAGTGTCAAAGTTCAACAGAGAATGAGTTGGAGACGCGCCAAAACCAAACAATTCAAGTTACACCGAGCCAATTTAGATTCATTGATTGTAAATACCGTAACATCCTGAAGACGAAAAAGTTACAAACCATATGATGATACGTGTCCAATGAAACTGCAAGTATATTACAGTTGTCAGTTCAGGTTTCTTTCCTCTAGGTTTGCCAACTGAAGGAGGAATAATGGGATTCAAAACTTCCGGATTACAGTCATTCTCTTTCTAAGGAGAATGCAAAGGAAAGGTTACCTTCCTGATTTTGTTAGGAGGCTCTAGAGATAACAAAGATTACGCCCAACACCTAACGCATATGGAAGCTGGTGAGCTTTCTGTCGATGATTATGCAGTATCACCTTAAGAAAATGATGTTTTTGTGCAACTACCACCTTCCTGACTCGATTCCCATATCCAGAAAGAAAAATTTACCTGAAACGTTTGGTGAAGATAAAGCCAAGACGCAAGATTCACTGCAGTGGCCTGTGGGTGCAATATAAATCTGTCAGTGAAACTGCACATGAAGTTCCAGATGGAGCAGTTGGATCTTATATCGCAGCCGCTGTACCACCAGCTCAACCATAGCTAACTGATGCATTCCATAGACAAGGGACAAGTTTAGTTGAAAGAATCGGGCAGGGGCTGCGAGAATGTGTACCCCCCTTGGGAACAAATAATGATGTAGAGTCTTCCCCACTGGGTAGATCTAAGACGGGCACCCTCAGTGTGCAACGAAGATCACTAACCTAGGAACTTTTATGGCTTTTGTTTGTCCAGCCAGCACCAGTCATCTAGTGGTAGAAAGTACCCTGACGGGTTCTGGTGGATTCTTTTTATCATTTTGCAATGTGGTCCAACTCTGGTAAATTTCGTGAGAAGGAGAAGAGGGGACCAACTGTTACTGCATGAAGTAATTCCATTTTGAATATTTTGATGGATATGGTTCCTTACTTTATTTTTTGTTTTATAAAGAAGCAGGATTATAATTGATGTTGTGGTTTAAAGGATCAAAAGAAGCAATCATCTGTAGTCTACTGAAGCTCCTTAAAAGCTGTATTTCAGCAGCTCCAGGACCAATAGGGTAAAGCTAAAAATCCAATCACGTCTTCAGCTTTCAGGGTTGGTTTAAGCATACGTAAAAGATTAGCTTTGAGATGTGGTAGCCGCACGCCAGGCCTTTGCAGTAGTCCAATGCAAAGGCGTCGCGCATGAGAACCCCAGCAGCAAGCTACTGTGATGGGAACCCCCCATCGATTGTACAACGTTGATTGTACAATTACAGTTGGAGGTGATAAAGTGTCACTGACAAGCATAGAATGATGCAGGATACCAAAAGAGTTCAAATTTTTAGTTACCATCTATTTCCAGGTTGGTTTATTAGCTTTGGTTTTGGTTTAGCATATGCAAAGCTTTGGTTTTGGTTTAGCATATGCAAAAGATTAGCTTTGATATTTGGTGGGGGTGCGCCAGGCCTTTGCAGTAGTGCAAAGCAAAGGCAGTATCAGATATTAAACTGATAAGAACAGATACTACACTTGATCTTAGCCAAAAGGCCGAGTAAGGTATGCTTGATCTCAGCTTATGCTTCTGATTTTATATTGTCGTGTTTCAATTCCTCTGCAGTACACTAGTCTATGTGGGACTAAAACATTTGATTCATAAATTTCCATGCGACCGATAAGTCCAGTTTAGAGTAGAATTGTTGAATTGGCTTAATATCATTAAGTGCAGGTTATGAGACCAGCTAGGAGATTATATTACCACATATTGTAGCAGAACTTTCTTTAGTTTATTCTTCCAAAATGAGTTCTACATCCATCCACCGAGAGAATCAGGGGTTTGTCCCATGAAACCATGAAGGAAAACATTAAAGATAAATTGGGATGTTCAATGGGATAAAGCATTCACCAATTTCTCCGTGAAAGTAGATGTTGAGGTTGCATAAGATTATGAACCTTATTGTTACATTCCATTCCTTTTTTTATTATATGAAGACGATATACAACATGGATAAGAAAACGTTTTGCTGGTCGGGGAAAGCAAGGGATTGTTTCTTGTAATTCGATAGCAACGAGGATAGAAAACTAGCCAATTTGAGCAGAAATGATGCTTTCTTTTGCTGATTTTTAAGACTTCATTAACATAAGGTTTTGATATGGAGTCATAGACTAAAGATAGATGCTAAAATCTTTGGAGAATCTGATTGGAATCTGTTTGAAATCTTCATAGACTAACGCAAAACTGGGATGTTTATGTCTTTTGAGAGACTGAATCACAAACATAACCAGTCAGGAATCGGAAAGGAATAGTTGTTAACTTCGTAAGAAAATCCATTCTACAAGAGAATTTTTTTTATTCAACACGACTACTTAGATGTAGATAATGAGTTTTTTCGAGTCTGTTATGTATTTGTTTGTATCCAGTTATTAGTAGGAGGACATGAAGCCCTCGCAGTCTTAAATGTATTTGCTTATGTCCTGTTATTAGTAGGACGTGACTTGCAGTTTTTCTTAGACTTTTTTTTTCTAGTTTATCCTTCTCAAATCAAAATTTTTAGTTTTAAGTATTGTAGGGCTTTACCCTTGGTTAGAGGGAGCCCTTCCAGAAATTCTTGACGGCCCTGAGAGACCCAAGGCCGAGGAGGGGGTTTGGAAATAGTTTTCAACCAGCAATTGACGCACCTCGGTTATTACCTCATTAGCTGCGTCATTGCCCCAAGCGCAAAGATGAGTTTTGAAGTCATGCATCAACTGCATTTTAAAATTTCGTTTCCACATCTCTAACTCTGGCTTGAATAACGTGGGACTAAGATTGTCACTTTTTACACTTTCGATTCTAATGGTCGTGTAGTATCGAAGTATTTGTCTTTACAATATTATGTTGAAGAACATACTGCTTTGGTTGAGAGTTTCTTTTACTGTTGGCAACAAACATAATTTTTTTTTTTGAAGAACAAAAGGTTAAATTAAGAAGAAAAGGCCTAAGCCAAAAGAACAAAATGTACAGACTCCAAATTCAGAGCCCCAGTCTGATGCTACAGTCAAGTACCAGACTGTCCCAAATACAACCTACAGCAAAAAGCTGAAAACTGCACCAAAATTACAGCATTTTACAAATCGAGACAGAGACTGCCAACCCATTTCAAAAGACTGCCACAACTGCAAAGACAAATAAAGTATCTAGTCCTAAGAAAACTGAAAATTACACGTGTAAAATCAGCTCCCAGTTGTGTATAATTTGGATGCAGTCAATAAACCTGAAAGTTTCTTTATCGATCACAGCTCCATAAGACCATCTTCTGCTTAGCTTGAAAAATTAGTTCATGCACTGATTTGGACCTTCCCCAAAAACTCTACTATTCCTCTCCTTCCATACTATCCATATTAGAACATAAGGAAAAATTCATCAAAGTTCCCCCTGCATCTTCCAGTTAATACGTTCCTGTTCCATGCTTCAAAAAAAATCCAGGATCGTAGATGGTAATGGCTATGAGAGATGAAACGCTTTAAGAAAATAATCCCATAACTGAAAAGTATAGCTACAATGTAGGAGAAGATGATCCGCAGTCTCAGTTTCCTCATTGCACAAAAAGCATCTACCACTTTCTAAGTTAACCCCTCGATGAGATAACATTTCTCTAGTAGGTAGGGAATTGTGGAAGACAGCCCATAGGATAAAACTAACCTTGTTAGGAATGTGTTTTCTCCATAAATATTTTTCAAACATACAGTCTGGCAAAGCACAAACCAATGCCTTTGTGCTGAAATTTTCTAACATCTCCACTTCATCTTCGCCCTCCATCAAAACTGGTAGACCTCCAAACCAATCCCACTCCATTTGCTCGTTAATATTAAGTTGTTTCTTAAAATCCCAAACCAACATCCCTGTCTAATCATATCTGCAATTGAAACATATTTATCTCTACTAGCTTTATAAACAAACAGAATTTTAACACTTTTCAGAGTTTCCTCTTTCTCACTAAGTTTGCTGAAATTGGTACTAGTTTGTGTTAATACTTGAGCTGATTCGATTGTTATGTATTGAAAATGTGGGTTTTCCTTAACCTGTAAAAGGATTCAATTTTAGTTTATTGGTTCTTCAAAACATGCGCAAAGCTGCAAATAGTTGGTCCCAAATAGTTCATGGCGTAGCTAGAAAAATACCCTTTTTACTAGAAACGGATGGTTTATGAGGAAGTCGAATTTAAATTAGTGAATTACTTACTGTATAAATTTCAGTGTTTTGAATTTGTGGGGAAGGTTTTTCAATAGAATCTCAGCTGAAAATGAGTTTGTTCTAAATATACTTGGTGTATCTAAGTTGCCATCGGTGTTGTTGGGTATAGTCGTAGTTTCCGTAAGTTATAGCTAGTTGAATTCACTGGAAATTGCATGGTTGGAGGAGGTAGAGCTAATCTGGAGTAGTATACATATTCTCACCATAAAATGGCTCGAAGCCTCGATGTAAGTTTGTAAGTTGTGTTAGTACGTATGAATAACGAAATATTGGAAATAGGGAACGTTAAGCACCAGTGGTCTAGTGGTGCACTTATTTCTTTTCTTTTTTTTTACTGTTTTGCATTGTGGTCTCTCTAGTCGACAGGAAGGAGATAAGACCAACTCTTTGTGTGTGACTGGTCAAACAAGCACATGATGATATTCAAATTTTGTTCCTCCACTTTGATGGACGGTTTGTTGTTTTTTTCAATATTCTACATGTTTTCTTTTAGAAGGATCAACGGAAGCAATTATCTGCAGTCTAGTTCTTCAAAAGGCTGAGCACAAAGTTATATTGCAGCAGCTTTGGGGGACCTCTAGATGAATTTGAAGAGAACCCCATGGAAGCTACTTCAATGATAAGTATCTTGCTGTGAGCTAATCCGTCACCAGGCCTACTGAGACGATGAAATAAATTCAGGCCTTTGCAGTGCACGCCCACCCATGATTTTTTTTTTTTTTTGCTTATTCTTGGACAAGTTGAGTTTTCTTCGGACAGTCGTTGGTGATAGGAGTTCAATTTACATAGAGCAGAATAATTGATTTCATCCTTTATGTGCGGATGGTAGGATTGTGCAACATTGAAGCATTCAACATATCCAATACGCAAAAGATTGGGTTTGACATTTGGTGGGGGTGCGCCAGACCCTTGCAGTAGTGCAACGCAAGGGCGACGCGTGAGAACCCCAGCAGCAAGCTGCTGTGATGGGTACTCCCCCATGAAAAAAATTAATTTAATATCGTGTGAGCCGATGGCTCACATATCAGATATTAAACTGATAAGAACAGATACTACACTTGATCTTAGCCAAAAGGCCGAGAAAGGTATGCTTGTTCTCGGTTTATGCTCCTGCTTTTATATTCTCTTGTTTCCATACCTCTGCTCTAGATTTGGCTATGTGGGACTAATCTTAAGCTCACTGCCTATCGATATTAGAGCTCCTTGCACAAAATTACTCTGGGTTTTCTTAGCTGGTGAGACCAGCAATAATGTATTTATTTGCTTTTGATTTGCTAATTGTGTTTTCAAATCCTAAGAAAGTGTGAAATAATATCTGGGTCCAATTCTTATCTGCCATCTTGTCTCACTATTATCAATTCGCAGGAGGGAGAGTTCAAATTTTGTTCCTTCTCTTTAATGGATGGTTTGGTTGGTTCTTTATCATTGAGAAGGATTAAAGTTGATGCGGATCATCGCTGCACATGTGTTTTAACTTTTGAAGGATCAACGGAAGAAGCATTTTCTGCAGTCTACTTGAAGCTCCTTAAAACCTGAGAACAAAGCAGTATTGCAGCAGCTTTTGGGCCACTATATGAAAGGTTAAAAGAGATGACTTCGAGGATAATCCTGTATTGTATAATAGGAATCCAACTTGTTCAAGTTGGTTTAGTGGACACAAAAGTTCAGTTCTAAGATTTGGTTGGGGTGTGCCAGGCCTTTGCAGTAGTGCAACGCAAAGTCTTATATTCACTGCCTTATCCCTTAAACAAGTTGAGTTTACTTGGGATATATATGTATGGACTGATGAGAGGATATGGTACAATGGTGGCCTCGCTTGGCGGCTGTGTGCAAATTGCAGAATGTCCAGAGAATATGAAATTGACGGGATCAAGGAGGGTTTTGCATTACTGGACTAAAACTGATACTGCACATGCTTTAGTTAACCAAGGTAAGTTTCCCGATTTCTGAGAGATCTTAATTTAAAGAATACAATCCAAAATGTTACAATCTATAACCCATACTCAACATCCCAAACTGCTTATGGATTCCCTCACCAACTCGATGTACCATGTTTATACAATGTACATTAATTAACGAGGATCCAGTTCAGAAACGGATGCCTCATTGTCTTTCCATGTCTCCTTTTCCACTGCTTGGCCGGGCACGAAATTTGCAGGTTGTGTAGGTAATGGGAAAATCCTACGTGATTGGAATATGGGGTGATCTTGCAGGCACCTGATGACCTTCCACCAAGTATGGATTAAACTTGTTAAGCACCCTCAAAATGGTGAAAAAAGTTTCATGTTGGAAGCTCGTTTTGTGGGGTCTTTGCCACTCTTCCCGACATCTTCGTTCCACATCCGGTTCGCCTTCACCACATCTTATGTGGTGCCACATTTGAGTGATCAAAGCTACATATTCACTAACGGCTGCTGAAATTGCGTGAAAACGATGAGACAACCCATCGCCATCATGTCTATTGGGGTTACCTGTTTCTTCACTAAATTTTTGTAATATCTTATCATAAAAAGTTCTTTTTTCTTGATAAATACCATTGATTTCATCCTGTGTATATAAAACATAACTTCTGCAAAGTGACTCATCTTCATCCATCATATACTTGACACCACGAATTCTTGGGTTCTTTGTTGTGTTTCTTGTTGTGATTGTTGTTGTGTTCGTTGTGGTGTTTGTTTTGGTATTTGTTGTGGTGTTTGTTGTGGTGTTTGTTGTTGTGATTGCTGTTGTGAACGCTGTTGTGATCGTTGTTGTGAGGATGCCATATTTGTTAAAAATGAATTTTCTAGAGATGATATTTTTTCTGGTAGATCGAGTTGATATGAATACTTTTTTTGGAGATGAACAAAGAAAAATTGAGATGGTATGAAATTGTGTAATTTTGAGGTAGTGATGAAGAAGGTGTGAGTTTTAAGTCTGGAGATGAATTGAATTTACAGGGAAACAAAAATGAGTAACATCCGTTGGATGGAAGGAGTCGTTGGCGCTTTTAATAAAAACTCGGCGTGTTAACAAAAAATGCTGGAGTTTGAACTACAAGCGGGCGGTGGAAAGACAAGCGCCAGCGTTTTTTGATGAAGCGCCGATGTTTGAGCGAAGCCATCCCGGCCTTCCATCAAGCGTGTGTTACATCTTCCAACTCAATGAACAAATGTACAAATTTGTTGATTTGAGCATCCATTTTTCATGTTTGTTGAGTCCATAGTGGGAGAAAAATGAACAAACTTTGTTAATATAATGGAATGAGTTTGTTCATTCCATAGGAACTGCTCTAGCCTTCGCGTATAACCACAGAGTACATTCGATTTGTTAATATAATGGAATGAGTTTAGTAGACTCACGTTTTCCCACCCTCAAATTACAGCTGTTCATGTAATGCACCGGAAGACGACACCATGGTGGCTTGGTCCTTGTGGTGATGCAGCGTTTGAAAATTCTTGTTTAAGCTAAAGGAACAATTGCTTATGCTATCCTACTCACAAGTTGGGGATGTAGTTCAGATGGTAGAGCGCTCGCTTAGCATGCGAGAGGTATCGGGATCGATGCCCCACTTCTCCATCCTTTATTTTCTATTTTTTTCTATGTCCAGCTGATAATCTAATGCACCAGATGACACTGGATTTTGTCAGAGCATACACAATGTGTGCCCTTGTCCATTGTCATGTATTTCTATTTGTATTTATCCAGCGACAAGCATCACCATGGTATTCTTCAGCTCAGCAGGATTAGCTTCTGATGAACTTTCAATAATTTTAGTTTTAAAGATTTGGCAAGGGGCAGCGTGGACGCTTTCCCCCGTCAGGAACAAATTATGACGTAGATTCTCCCTCTTGGGGAGATCTTAGGCGAGCACCCCTCCTTAGTGTGCAATGGAGGTCGCTAACCTAGGCCATGGACCTTCATGATCATCCATAGACCCCGTCCAGGTAATTCCGTTTTTCCATTCTCCTTCTCTTTTCTTTATAGTCCATCGTTTCCTGTCTCTGTTGTGACATTGATCCGGAGCTCCATGTAAACTAATTTAATTTATTGCAGGGCATGGGATGACAGTTTACACAGAAGAAGAATTGGCTTCGTATCGTAAGTGGTGACATTTAGCTATCCTTAAGTGCCGACGTTTTAGTATTTTATTGGCTTGATGGTAGGATCAACCACTTTTCTATTGACTTCTTAATTCGATGAGTTTTAATGTCTGTTGTCAAAATTGAGTCTGTAATGCTTACATTTTAGGCTTAGCTAAGTTGGCCGTGTCAAAGTTAGTAGTCATTAACTGGTTAGATGACATTCTCCTCTGCTTTACACTTCTGATTCTTGTGCTCTCTACCAACACCTCTATCAAATACTAGTTTCCATCCTTGAGTGTCTTCCCATCGTGGGTGTACACCACTGGCAACGGCATGGTTCCACATTTCCGGTTTCTGCATTTTGCTTTGGTTTGGGTATACACAATTCACAAAAACAATAACAAATCATTAATTGGTGAACAACCAATGGTGGGATTTAGCTGTTATTAGACCAATCCATCACACGAAGCATTCTAAAATTTTGTATCCTCTCCTATATCATCGAATTTATCTAGAATGTATTTCGACTACTCAAGCCGTCTCAAATTGTATGAGCTTCCTACATAAAAGTTCAAAACCTGGCTTTTTCTTTTGAGTTAAGTGTCAAAGTTCAACAGAGAATGAGTTGGAGACGCGCCAAAACCAAACAATTCAAGTTACACCGAGCCAATTTAGATTCATTGATTGTAAATACCGTAACATCCTGAAGACGAAAAAGTTACAAACCATATGATGATACGTGTCCAATGAAACTGCAAGTATATTACAGTTGTCAGTTCAGGTTTCTTTCCTCTAGGTTTGCCAACTGAAGGAGGAATAATGGGATTCAAAACTTCCGGATTACAGTCATTCTCTTTCTAAGGAGAATGCAAAGGAAAGGTTACCTTCCTGATTTTGTTAGGAGGCTCTAGAGATAACAAAGATTACGCCCAACACCTAACGCATATGGAAGCTGGTGAGCTTTCTGTCGATGATTATGCAGTATCACCTTAAGAAAATGATGTTTTTGTGCAACTACCACCTTCCTGACTCGATTCCCATATCCAGAAAGAAAAATTTACCTGAAACGTTTGGTGAAGATAAAGCCAAGACGCAAGATTCACTGCAGTGGCCTGTGGGTGCAATATAAATCTGTCAGTGAAACTGCACATGAAGTTCCAGATGGAGCAGTTGGATCTTATATCGCAGCCGCTGTACCACCAGCTCAACCATAGCTAACTGATGCATTCCATAGACAAGGGACAAGTTTAGTTGAAAGAATCGGGCAGGGGCTGCGAGAATGTGTACCCCCCTTGGGAACAAATAATGATGTAGAGTCTTCCCCACTGGGTAGATCTAAGACGGGCACCCTCAGTGTGCAACGAAGATCACTAACCTAGGAACTTTTATGGCTTTTGTTTGTCCAGCCAGCACCAGTCATCTAGTGGTAGAAAGTACCCTGACGGGTTCTGGTGGATTCTTTTTATCATTTTGCAATGTGGTCCAACTCTGGTAAATTTCGTGAGAAGGAGAAGAGGGGACCAACTGTTACTGCATGAAGTAATTCCATTTTGAATATTTTGATGGATATGGTTCCTTACTTTATTTTTTGTTTTATAAAGAAGCAGGATTATAATTGATGTTGTGGTTTAAAGGATCAAAAGAAGCAATCATCTGCAGTCTACTGAAGCTCCTTAAAAGCTGTATTTCAGCAGCTCCAGGACCAATAGGGTAAAGCTAAAAATCCAATCACGTCTTCAGCTTTCAGGGTTGGTTTAAGCATACGTAAAAGATTAGCTTTGAGATGTGGTAGCCGCACGCCAGGCCTTTGCAGTAGTCCAATGCAAAGGCGTCGCGCATGAGAACCCCAGCAGCAAGCTACTGTGATGGGAACCCCCCATCGATTGTACAACGTTGATTGTACAGTTACAGTTGGAGGTGATAAAGTGTCACTGACAAGCATAGAATGATGCAGGATACCAAAGAGTTCAAATTTTTAGTTACCATCTATTTCCAGGTTGGTTTGTTAGCTTTGGTTTTGGTGTAGCATATGCAAAGCTTTGGTTTTGGTTTAGCATATGCAAAAGATTAGCTTTGATATTTGGTGGGGGTGCGCCAGGCCTTTGCAGTAGTGCAAAGCAAAGGCAGTATCAGATATTAAACTGATAAGAACAGATACTACACTTGATCTTAGCCAAAAGGCCGAGAAAGGTATGCTTGATCTCAGCTTATGCTTCTGATTTTATATTGTCGTGTTTCAATTCCTCTGCAGTACACTAGTCTATGTGGGACTAAAACATTTGATTCATAAATTTCCATGCGACCGATAAGTCCAGTTTAGAGTAGAATTGTTGAATTGGCTTAATATCATTAAGTGCAGGTTATGAGACCAGCTAGGAGATTATATTACTACATATTGTAGCAGAACTTTCTTTAGTTTATTCTTCCAAAATGAGTTCTACATCCATCCACCGAGAGAATCAGGGGTTTGTCCCATGAAACCATGAAGGAAAACATTAAAGATAAATTGGGATGTTCAATGGGATAAAGCATTCACCAATTTCTCCGTGAAAGTAGATGTTGAGGTTGCATAAGATTATGAACCTTATTGTTACATTCCATTCCTTTTTTTATTATATGAAGACGATATACAACATGGATAAGAAAACGTTTTGCTGGTCGGGGAAAGCAAGGGATTGTTTCTTGTAATTCGATAGCAACGAGGATAGAAAACTAGCCAATTTGAGCAGAAATGATGCTTTCTTTTGCTGATTTTTAAGACTTCATTAACATAAGGTTTTGATATGGAGTCATAGACTAAAGATAGATGCTAAAATCTTTGGAGAATCTGATTGGAATCTGTTTGAAATCTTCATAGACTAACGCAAAACTGGGATGTTTATGTCTTTTGAGAGACTGAATCACAAACATAACCAGTCAGGAATCGGAAAGGAATAGTTGTTAACTTCGTAAGAAAATCCATTCTACAAGAGAAGTTTTTTTTATTCAACACGACTACTTAGATGTAGATAATGAGTTTTTTCGAGTCTGTTATGTATTTGTTTGTATCCAGTTATTAGTAGGAGGACATGATGCCCTCGCAGTCTTAAATGTATTTGCTTATGTCCTGTTATTAGTAGGACGTGACTTGCAGTTTTTCTTAGACTTTTTTTTCTAGTTTATCCTTCTCAAATCAAAATTTTTAGTTTTAAGTATTGTAGGGCTTTACCCTTGGTTAGAGGGAGCCCTTCCAGAAATTCTTGACGGCCCTGAGAGACCCAAGGCCGAGGAGGGGGTTTGGAAATAGTTTTCAACCAGCAATTGACGCACCTCGGTTATTACCTCATTAGCTGCGTCATTGCCCCAAGCGCAAAGATGAGTTTTGAAGTCATGCATCAACTGCATTTTAAAATTTCGTTTCCACATCTCTAACTCTGGCTTGAATAACGTGGGAATAAGATTGTCACTTTTTACACTTTCGATTCTAATGGTCGTGTAGTATCGAAGTATTTGTCTTTACAATATTATGTTGAAGAACATACTGCTTTGGTTGAGAGTTTCTTTTACTGTTGGCAACAAACAGAATTTTTTTTTTTGAAGAACAAAAGGTTAAATTAAGAAGAAAAGGCCTAAGCCAAAAGAACAAAATGTACAGACTCCAAATTCAGAGCCCCAGTCTGATGCTACAGTCAAGTACCAGACTGTCCCAAATACAACCTACAGCAAAAAGCTGAAAACTGCACCAAAATTACTGCATTTTACAAATCGAGACAGAGACTGCCAACCCATTTCAAAAGACTGCCACAACTGCAAAGACAAATAAAGTATCTAGTCCTAAGATAACTGAAAATTACACGTGTAAAATCAGCTCCCAGTTGTGTATAATTTGGATGCAGTCAATAAACCTGAAAGTTTCTTTATCGATCACAGCTCCATAAGACCATCTTCTGCTTAGCTTGAAAAATTAGTTCATGCACTGATTTGGACCTTCCCCCAAAAACTCTACTATTCCTCTCCTTCCATACTATCCATATTAGAACATAAGGAAAAATTCATCAAAGTTCCCCCTGCATCTTCCAGTTAATACGTTCCTGTTCCATGCTTCAAAAAAAATCCAGGATCGTAGATGGTAATGGCCATGAGAGATGAAACGCTTTAAGAAAATAATCCCATAACTGAAAAGTATAGCTACAATGTAGGAGAAGATGATCCGCAGTCTCAGTTTCCTCATTGCACAAAAAGCATCTACCACTTTCTAAGTTAACCCCTCGATGAGATAACATTTCTCTAGTAGGTAGGGAATTGTGGAAGACAGCCCATTGGATAAAACTAACCTTGTTAGGAATGTGTTTTCTCCATAAATATTTTTCAAACATACAGTCTGGCAAAGCACAAACCAATGCCTTTGTGCTGAAATTTTCTAACATCTCCACTTCATCTTCGCCCTCCATCAAAACTGGTAGACCTCCAAACCAATCCCACTCCATTTGCTCGTTAATATTAAGTTGTTTCTTAAAATCCCCAAACCAACATCCCTGTCTAATCATATCTGCAATTGAAACATATTTATCTCTACTAGCTTTATAAACAAACAGAATTTTAACACTTTTCAGAGTTTCCTCTTTCTCACTAAGTTTGCTGAAATTGGTACTAGTTTGTCTTAATACTTGAGCTGATTCGATTGTTATGTATTGAAAATGTGGGTTTTCCTTAACCTGTAAAAGGATTCAATTTTAGTTTATTGGTTCTTCAAAACATGCGCAAAGCTGCAAATAGTTGGTCCCAAATAGTTCATGGCGTAGCTAGAAAAATACCCTTTTTACTAGAAACGGATGGTTTATGAGGAAGTCGAATTTAAATTAGTGAATTACTTACTGTATAAATTTCAGTGTTTTGAATTTGTGGGGAAGGTTTTTCAATAGAATCTCAGCTGAAAATGAGTTTGTTCTAAATATACTTGGTGTATCTAAGTTGCCATCGGTGTTGTTGGGTATAGTCGTAGTTTCCGTAAGTTATAGCTAGTTGAATTCACTGGAAATTGCATGGTTGGAGGAGGTAGAGCTAATCTGGAGTAGTATACATATTCTCACCATAAAATGGCTCGAAGCCTCGATGTAAGTTTGTAAGTTGTGTTAGTACGTATGAATAACGAAATATTGGAAATAGGGAACGTTAAGCACCAGTGGTCTAGTGGTGCACTTATTTCTTTTTTTTTTTTACTGTTTTGCATTGTGGTCTCTCTAGTCGACAGGAAGGAGATAAGACCAACTCTTTGTGTGTGACTGGTCAAACAAGCACATGATGATATTCAAATTTTGTTCCTCCACTTTGATGGACGGTTTGTTGTTTTTTTCAATATTCTACATGTTTTCTTTTAGAAGGATCAACGGAAGCAATTATCTGCAGTCTAGTTCTTCAAAAGGCTGAGCACAAAGTTATATTGCAGCAGCTTTGGGGGACCTCTAGATGAATTTGAAGAGAACCCCATGGAAGCTACTTCAATGATAAGTATCTTGCTGTGAGCTAATCCGTCACCAGGCCTACTGAGACGATGAAATAAATTCAGGCCTTTGCAGTGCACGCCCACCCATGATTTTTTTTGCTTATTCTTGGACAAGTTGAGTTTTCTTCGGACAGTCGTTGGTGATAGGAGTTCAATTTACATAGAGCAGAATAATTGATTTCATCCTTTATGTGCGGATGGTAGGATTGTGCAACATTGAAGCATTCAACATATCCAATACGCAAAAGATTGGGTTTGACATTTGGTGGGGGTGCGCCAGGCCCTTGCAGTAGTGCAACGCAAGGGCGACGCGTGAGAACCCCAGCAACAAGCTGCTGTGATGGGAACTCCCCCATGAAAAAAATTAATTTAATATCATGTGAGCCGATGGCTCACATATCAGATATTAAACTGATAAGAACAGATACTACACTTGATCTTAGCCAAAAGGCCGAGAAAGGTATGCTTGTTCTCGGTTTATGCTCCTGCTTTTATATTCTCTTGTTTCCATACCTCTGCTCTAGATTTGGCTATGTGGGACTAATCTTAAGCTCACTGCCTATCGATATTAGAGCTCCTTGCACAAAATTACTCTGGGTTTTCTTAGCTGGTGAGACCAGCAATAATGTATTTATTTGCTTTTGATTTGCTAATTGTGTTTTCAAATCCTAAGAAAGTGTGAAATAATATCTGGGTCCAATTCTTATCTGCCATCTTGTCTCACTATTATCAATTCGCAGGAGGGAGAGTTCAAATTTTGTTCCTTCTCTTTAATGGATGGTTTGGTTGGTTCTTTATCATTGAGAAGGATTAAAGTTGATGCGGATCATCGCTGCACATGTGTTTTAACTTTTGAAGGATCAACGGAAGAAGCATTTTCTGCAGTCTACTTGAAGCTCCTTAAAACCTGAGAACAAAGCAGTATTGCAGCAGCTTTTGGGCCACTATATGAAAGGTTAAAAGAGATGACTTCGAGGATAATCCTGTATTGTATAATAGGAATCCAACTTGTTCAAGTTGGTTTAGTGGACACAAAAGTTCAGTTCTAAGATTTGGTTGGGGTGTGCCAGGCCTTTGCAGTAGTGCAACGCAAAGTCTTATATTCACTGCCTTATCCCTTAAACAAGTTGAGTTTACTTGGGATATATATGTATGGACTGATGAGAGGATATGGTACAATGGTGGCCTCGCTTGGCGGCTGTGTGCAAATTGCAGAATGTCCAGAGAATATGAAATTGACGGGATCAAGGAGGGTTTTGCATTACTGGACTAAAACTGATACTGCACATGCTTTAGTTAACCAAGGTAAGTTTCCCGATTTCTGAGAGATCTTAATTTAAAGAATACAATCCAAAATGTTACAATCTATAACCCATACTCAACATCCCAAACTGCTTATGGATTCCCTCACCAACTCGATGTACCATGTTTATACAATGTACATTAATTAACGAGGATCCAGTTCAGAAACGGATGCCTCATTGTCTTTCCATGTCTCCTTTTCCACTGCTTGGCCGGGCACGAAATTTGCAGGTTGTGTAGGTAATGGGAAAATCCTACGTGATTGGAATATGGGGTGATCTTGCAGGCACCTGATGACCTTCCACCAAGTATGGATTAAACTTGTTAAGCACCCTCAAAATGGTGAAAAAAGTTTCATGTTGGAAGCTCGTTTTGTGGGGTCTTTGCCACTCTTCCCGACATCTTCGTTCCACATCCGGTTCGCCTTCACCACATCTTATGTGGTGCCACATTTGAGTGATCAAAGCTACATATTCACTAACGGCTGCTGAAATTGCGTGAAAACGATGAGACAACCCATCGCCATCATGTCTATTGGGGTTACCTGTTTCTTCACTAAATTTTTGTAATATCTTATCATAAAAAGTTCTTTTTTCTTGATAAATACCATTGATTTCATCCTGTGTATATAAAACATAACTTCTGCAAAGTGACTCATCTTCATCCATCATATACTTGACACCACGAATTCTTGGGTTCTTTGTTGTGTTTCTTGTTGTGATTGTTGTTGTGTTCGTTGTGGTGTTTGTTTTGGTATTTGTTGTGGTGTTTGTTGTGGTGTTTGTTGTTGTGATTGCTGTTGTGAACGCTGTTGTGATCGTTGTTGTGAGGATGCCATATTTGTTAAAAATGAATTTTCTAGAGATGATATTTTTTCTGGTAGATCGAGTTGATATGAATACTTTTTTTGGAGATGAACAAAGAAAAATTGAGATGGTATGAAATTGTGTAATTTTGAGGTAGTGATGAAGAAGGTGTGAGTTTTAAGTCTGGAGATGAATTGAATTTACAGGGAAACAAAAATGAGTAACATCCGTTGGATGGAAGGAGTCGTTGGCGCTTTTAATAAAAACTCGGCGTGTTAACAAAAAATGCTGGAGTTTGAACTACAAGCGGGCGGTGGAAAGACAAGCGCCAGCGTTTTTTGATGAAGCGCCGATGTTTGAGCGAAGCCATCCCGGCCTTCCATCAAGCGTGTGTTACATCTTCCAACTCAATGAACAAATGTACAAATTTGTTGATTTGAGCATCCATTTTTCATGTTTGTTGAGTCCATAGTGGGAGCAAAATGAACAAACTTTGTTAATATAATAGAATGAGTTTGTTCATTCCATAGGAACTGCTCTAGCCTTCGCGTATAACCACAAAGTAAATTCGATTTGTTAATATAATGGAATGAGTTTAGTAGACTCACGTTTTCCCACCCTCAAATTACAGCTGGTCATGTAATGCACCGGAAGACGACACCATGGTGGCTTGGTCCTTGTGGTGATGCAACGTTTGAAAATTCTTGTTTCAGCTAAAGGAACAATTGCTTATGCTATTCTACTCACAAGTTGGGGATGTAGTTCAGATGGTAGAGCGCTCGCTTAGCATGCGAGAGGTATCGGGATCGATGCCCCACTTCTCCATCCTTTATTTTCTATTTTTTTCTATGTCCAGCTGATAATCTAATGCACCAGATGACACTGGATTTTGTCAGAGCATACACAATGTGTGCCCTTGTCCATTGTCATGTATTTCTATTTGTATTTATCCAGCGACAAGCATCACCATGGTATTCTTCAGCTCAGCAAGATTAGCTTCTGATGAACTTTCAATAATTTTAGTTTTAAAGATTTGGCAAGGGGCAGCGTGGAAGCTTTCCCCCGTCAGGAACAAATTATGACGTAGATTCTCCCTCTTGGGGAGATCTTAGGCGAGCACCCCTCCTTAGTGTGCAATGGAGGTCGCTAACCTAAGCCATGGACCTTCATGATCATCCATAGACCCCGTCCAGGTAATTCCGTTTTTCCATTCTCCTTCTCTTCTTTGAAGATGAGAGATAATTGGGTCATGGGGGAAGCTGAAGTAGATTCATCAAGGAATGGTGGCTCGTTTCCCTGAGAGCAAGGAACTAAAGGACTAGGATACGAGCTAGTAGAGGTAATCTTCCTCTTCTTCTTGGGATTATCTTTCTTGTTGTCATTCTTCGAAGCAACGACCTTTCCCTTAGACTTCGCACAGCTAGTAGGTTTCGCACGAGTAGAAGCCTCCTCCTCGCTCTTAGAAGAGTTTTCATCATTAGAGCCGTCATTATCAAGCCCGTCCACCTTTACACACAGATAAAGATAATAAATAGAGGAAAAAATATTGTTAAAGAAAAATTAAAAATATTTCTTACTTCATTAGTGATCGAATATAGAGCTTCCAGTGTGCTTTGTTTCTTCTTAGAATTATAGTCCTTTTTCAGCTTGGCAATCTGAAAATGAAGAAATTAGTGAAACACAAATAAGGAAAGTAAAATGAAGAAAGATTGATAAAGGAGCAAAGGATGGAAATACATACCACTTTCACCTCCTCACTCCCACTAAACTCCCAAGGATAGCATAGCCAAAAACCTTCGGGAAGGGGATTTATCGACCTGTTTTCACCATAGCCGGTAATATATGGACCTTCAAGAATAACAGGATAAACATCCCAGCGATTGTCGTTAGAGTTCCGTGCAGTGCGATTAGTCTTATCGTTGAAATCAACGTCTCGCATGATTCTTTAATTCTCTGCGAGGCCATCTTTCCTTTTCAGACGAACAACCCAGCGAGACGACTCAGCCTTCATAATCACCACTTCATAGTTAGCAAAGAAGCTCTCAACAGTATAATCAGGAGGAATTATTTCTTAGCCAGCATATGCCTCATTCCTGTATTCCTTAGGATAAAGGGATCCTAATCCAGCCGCACGGTGAGAGAACTCCACCATAATCCTTATAGCATCCCCACTCTACTGATAAATCATACGCCTAAATTTATTATGGGATAAGATTTTGTAAATAAGAGGAATTCGCGGATCCAATAGAGGGATAGGGAGACCAGCAAGAAGCTGCCCTACGGAGATAATAATTTTTTTGATCATTCCATTGATCAATCTTGAACCATTTAGGGTTAAGCGTCAAAGTAGGCCCTGATGAAGAAGGAGCAGATAATGTGAAACCTCTATTTCTGAGTTCGACCAGTAACCTATCAAACTGTTCTACCGTTCTCCAACCTGCCTTGTGCCCCATTGTTGATTCTTCTAGGATGAGATTATAAATATCAAGATAGCCGAGATGATCAAAGGGGCGAAATAATACAATAGATGGGAAACAGAAGCAGCATTTGGAACGAAGAAAGATCAAGAATCAAGATCGAACAAAAAGCAGTAGCGTTAAGAAGGGAAAATCCGCAGAGATTGAAGAGGAAAGAGAAGAGTAAAAATAAAGGGATGAAAACGAAAGAAGGGTATATAAAGGATTCTCTTTCCCTCTTTTCGAAATCCTACGCATTAATGGGTGAGAAGATATGAAGAGACATTTGAAAGGATTAACTGCGACGTGTCAAGAGATAAACCGACGAAAGCGGCACGTGGAAAAATCAAGTCCGAAGTCCCAGATTATTGTTAGTTAAGGAATTTGAAATGTTGATAAGGTGCGGAAAATCGCATTAAAGGTGCGAAGAGAGTTATTGGAGCGGTTTCTCTCATCGCTCTCTCCATAGTAAAGATCGCTAAGAAAAGAGGCAAAATGTAGGGGTTAAATATCGCACTCATAGGTATTATGCGAAGGGATACTATTGTAAGGGGACGAACGTACTCGCACGTAACATATCCCAGATGACGGAGTCAATGGCGTCACAAAGTCACGAGTAAAGTGTGGAAGCTGTGCGAGGTTGAAGAGTTCGTAGGAGAAGACCCAATGTAAACATGCGAGAATATCGCACGTCAGATCCAAAAATAGAGGCTTTATTAGCTGTCCTCCATTATGTAAATTCCTATATATAGGACCAACCAACCCTGTGTTGGGAGAGAGATCTTTTTGAGAGTCAAGATAGAACTTTAGGAGAGAGAAAGTTGTTTTCTCCCCAAGTTAAGGGTTTTACTTTACTTCTTTGTATTGATTTCTAAACTTAATAAGATTTCTTCTAAGTGTTCTCCACGATGATTTCCTAGTTTATTGGATAAGTTATCTAAGGGTGTAGTAGTGAGATTTTCGACTACTACAGAAACTCTCCAAAAAATTAGCAGACGCCGATTTTAACTGCAAGCACACTATATTCTTTCGTTAAAGGCGAAAGCATAGTTCAGATAGCTAATTTGCTAGGTTGAAGTGCTTGTATAAAACCATTTTGTTCAGAAACTTTATGGGGACTAGTCCAAGTTTCTTCCTGGACATCCAACCGAAGGAGGAATAATGTGCTTTAAAGCTTCTAAAATGTAGTCATTTTGCTTCTGAGGTGATAGATGAATGAAATGTTACCTTCTTAATGATTCAACACTTGAATTATAAAGCCTAAAGAAAGACTTGAGATAAATATCACATGATCAAATTGAATTTGATCCTTTGTCTCTCCCTCCAAGTAAGCAAATTGAGTTTGATGCCATCACTAATTCCTCATTGTTTGTCTCCGCAACAGCAGAAACCAACGGCAAAAAGGGGAGCTGCATTTTGATCTTACATTGCAGCTACTGGACCATAAACCCCGCAACAGCTGAATTGCTGAAACCGATGGAAAAATTTAGTTTTAAAGATTTGGCAGGGGGCAGCGCGGACGCTTCCCCCCTCAGGAACAAATTATGACGTAGACTCTCCCTCTTGGGGAGATCTTAGACGAGCACCCCTCCTTAGTGTGCAATGGAGGTCGCTAACCTAGGCCATGGACCTTCATGATCATCCATAGACCCCGTCCAGGTAAGTACGTTTTTCCATTCTCCTTCTCTTCTCTTTATAGTCCATCGTTTCCTGTCTCTGTTGTGACATTGATCCGGAGCTTCATGTAAACTAATTTAATTTAATTTAATTTATTGCAGGGCATGGGATGACAGTTTACACAGAAGAAGAATTGGCTTCGTATCGTAAGTGGTGACATTTAGCTATCCTTAAGTGCCGACGTTTTAGTATTTTATTGGCTTGATGGTAGGATCAACCACTTTTCTATTGACTTCTTAATTCGATGAGTTTTAATGTCTGTTGTCAAAATTGAGTCTGTAATGCTTACATTTTAGGCTTAGCTAAGTTGGCCGTGTCAAAGTTAGTAGTCATTAACTGGTTAGATGACATTCTCCTCTGCTTTACACTTCTGATTCTTGTGCTCTCTACCAACACCTCTATCAAATACTAGTTTCCATCCTTGAGTGTCTTCCCATCGTGGGTGTACACCACTGGCAACGGCATGGTTCCACATTTCCGGTTTCTGCATTTTGCTTTGGTTTGGGTATACACAATTCACAAAAACAATAACAAATCATTAATTGGTGAACAACCAATGATGGGATTTAGCTGTTATTAGACCAATCCATCACACGAAGCATTCTAAAATTTTGTATCCTCTCCTATGTCATCGAGTTTATCTAGAATGTATTTCGACTACTCAAGCCGTCTCAAATTGTATGAGCTTACTACATAAAAGTTCAAAACCTGGCTTTTTCTTTTGAGTTAAGTGTCAAAGTTCAACAGAGAATGAGTTGGAGACGCGCCAAAACCAAACAATTCAAGTTACACCGAGCCAATTTAGATTCATTGATTGTAAATACCGTAACATCCTGAAGACGAAAAAGTTACAAACCATATGATGATACGTGTCCAATGAAACTGCAAGTATATTACAGTTGTCAGTTCAGGTTTCTTTCCTCAAGGTTTGCCAACTGAAGGAGGAATAATGGGATTCAAAACTTCCGGATTACAGTCATTCTCTTTCTAAGGAGAATGCAAAGGAAAGGTTACCTTCCTGATTTTGTTAGGAGGCTCTAGAGATAACAAAGATTACGCCCAACACCTAACGCATATGGAAGCTGGTGAGCTTTCTGTCGATGATTATGCAGTATCACCTTAAGAAAATGATGTTTTTGTGCAACTACCACCTTCCTGACTCGATTCCCATATCCAGAAAGAAAAATTTACCTGAAACGTTTGGTGAAGATAAAGCCAAGACGCAAGATTCACTGCAGTGGCCTGTGGGTTCAATATAAATATGTCAGTGAAACTGCACATGAAGTTCCAGATGGAGCAGTTGGATCTTATATCGCAGCCGCTGTACCACCAGCTCAACCATAGCTAACTGATGCATTCCATCGACAAGGGACAAGTTTAGTTGAAAGAATCGGGCAGGGGCTGCGAGAATGTGTACCCCCCTTGGGAACAAATAATGATGTAGAGTCTTCCCCACTGGGTAGATCTAAGACGGGCACCCTCAGTGTGCAACGAAGATCACTAACCTATGAACTTTTATGGCTTTTGTTTGTCCAGCCAGCACCAGTCATCTAGTGGTAGAAAGTACCCTGACGGGTTCTGGTGGATTCTTTTTATCATTTTGCAATGTGGTCCAACTCTGGTAAATTTCGTGAGAAGGAGAAGAGGGGACCAACTGTTACTGCATGAAGTAATTCTATTTTGAATCTTTTGATGGATATGGTTCCTTATTTTATTTATTTTTTATAAAGAAGCAGGATTATAATTGATGTTGTGGTTTAAAGGATCAAAAGAAGCAATCATCTGCAGTCTACTGAAGCTCCTTAAAAGCTGTATTTCAGCAGCTCCAGGACCAATAGGGTAAAGCTGAAAATCCAATCACGTCTTCAGCTTTCAGGGTTGGTTTAAGCATACGTAAAAGATTAGCTTTGAGATGTGGTAGCCGCACGCCAGGCCTTTGCAGTAGTCCAATGCAAAGGCGTCGCGCATGAAAACCCTAGCAGCAAGCTACTGTGATGGGAACCCCCCATCGATTGTACAACGTTGATTGTACAATTACAGTTGGAGGTGATAAAGTGTCACTGACAAGCATAGAATGATGCAGGATACCAAAAGAGTTCAAATTTTTAGTTACCATCTATTTCAAGGTTGGTTTATTAGCTTTGGTTTTGGTTTAGCATATGCAAAGCTTTGGTTTTGGTTTAGCATATGCAAAAGATTAGCTTTGATATTTGGTGGGGGTGCGCCAGGCCTTTGCAGTAGTGCAAAGCAAAGGCAGTATCAGATATTAAACTGATAAGAACAGATACTACACTTGATCTTAGCCAAAAGGCCGAGAAAGGTATGCTTGATCTCAGCTTATGCTTCTGATTTTATATTGTCGTGTTTCAATTCCTCTGCAGTACACTAGTCTATGTGGGACTAAAACATTTGATTCATAAATTTCCATGCGACCGATAAGTCCAGTTTAGAGTAGAATTGTTGAATTGGCTTAATATCATTAAGTGCAGGTTATGAGACCAGCTAGGAGATTATATTACCACATATTGTAACAGAACTTTCTTTAGTTTATTCTTCCAAAATGAGTTCTACATCCATCCACCGAGAGAATCAGGGGTTTGTCCCATGAAACCATGAAGGAAAACATTAAAGATAAATTGGGATGTTCAATGGGATAAAGCATTCACCAATTTCTCCGTGAAAGTAGATGTTGAGGTTGCATAAGATTATGAACCTTATTGTTACATTCCATTCCTTTTTTTATTATATGAAGACGATATACAACATGGATAAGAAAACGTTTTGCTGGTCGGGGAAAGCAAGGGATTGTTTCTTGTAATTCGATAGCAACGAGGATAGAAAACTAGCCAATTTGAGCAGAAATGATGCTTTCTTTTGCTGATTTTTAAGACTTCATTAACATAAGGTTTTGATATGGAGTCATAGACTAAAGATAGATGCTAAAATCTTTGGAGAATCTGATTGGAATCTGTTTGAAATCTTCATAGACTAACGCAAAACTGGGATGTTTATGTCTTTTGAGAGACTGAATCACAAACATAACCAGTCAGGAATCGGAAAGGAATAGTTATTAACTTCGTAAGAAAATCCATTCTACAAGAGAATTTTTTTTATTCAACACGACTACTTAGATGTAGATAATGAGTTTTTTCGAGTCTGTTATGTATTTGTTTGTATCCAGTTATTAGTAGGAGGACATGATGCCCTTGCAGTCTTAAATGTATTTGCTTATGTCCTGTTATTAGTAGGACGTGACTTGCAGTTTTTCTTAGACTTTTTTTTTCTAGTTTATCCTTCTCAAATCAAAATTTTTAGTTTTAAGTATTGTAGGGCTTTACCCTTGGTTAGAGGGAGCCCTTCCAGAAATTCTTGACGGCCCTGAGAGACCCAAGGCCGAGGAGGGGGTTTGGAAATAGTTTTCAACCAGCAATTGACGCACCTCGGTTATTACCTCATTAGCTGTGTCATTGCCCCAAGCGCAAAGATGAGATTTGAAGTCATGCATCAACTGCATTTTAAAATTTCGTTTCCACATCTCTAACTCTGGCTTGAATAACGTGGGACTAAGATTGTCACTTTTTACACTTTCGATTCTAATGGTCGTGTAGTATCGAAGTATTTGTCTTTACAATATTATGTTGAAGAACATACTGCTTTGGTTGAGAGTTTCTTTTACTGTTGGCAACAAAAAGAATTTTTTTTTTTGAAGAACAAAAGGTTAAATTAAGAAGAAAAGGCCTAAGCCAAAAGAACAAAATGTACGGACTCCAAATTCAGAGCCCCAGTCTGATGCTACAGTCAAGTACCAGACTGTCCCAAATACAACCTACAGCAAAAAGCTGAAAACTGCACCAAAATTACATCATTTTACAAATCGAGACAGAGACTGCCAACCCATTTCAAAAGACTGCCACAACTGCAAAGACAAATAAAGTATCTAGTCCTAAGAAAACTGAAAATTACACGTGTAAAATCAGCTCCCAGTTGTGTATAATTTGGATGCAGTCAATAAACCTGAAAGTTTCTTTATCGATCACAGCTCCATAAGACCATCTTCTGCTTAGCTTGAAAAATTAGTTCATGCAGTGATTTGGACCTTCCCCCAAAAACTCTACTATTCCTCTCCTTCCATACTATCCATATTAGAACATAAGGAAAAATTCATCAAAGTTCCCCCTGCATCTTCCAGTTAATACGTTCCTGTTCCATGCTTCAAAAAAAATCCAGGATCGTAGATGGTAATGGCCATGAGAGATGAAACGCTTTAAGAAAATAATCCCATAACTGAAAAGTATAGCTACAATGTAGGAGAAGATGATCCGCAGTCTCAGTTTCCTCATTGCACAAAAAGCATCTACCACTTTCTAAGTTAACCCCTCGATGAGATAACATTTCTCTAGTAGGTAGGGAATTGTGGAAGACAGCCCATAGGATAAAACTAACCTTGTTAGGAATGTGTTTTCTCCATAAATATTTTTCAAACATACAGTCTGGCAAAGCACAAACCAATGCCTTTGTGCTGAAATTTTCTAACATCTCCACTTCATCTTCGCCCTCCATCAAAACTGGTAGACCTCCAAACCAATCCCACTCCATTTGCTCGTTAATATTAAGTTGTTTCTTAAAATCCCAAACCAACATCCCTGTCTAATCATATCTGCAATTGAAACATATTTATCTCTACTAGCTTTATAAACAAACAGAATTTTAACACTTTTCAGAGTTTCCTCTTTCTCACTAAGTTTGCTGAAATTGGTACTAGTTTGTGTTAATACTTGAGCTGATTCGATTGTTATGTATTGAAAATGTGGGTTTTCCTTAACCTGTAAAAGGATTCAATTTTAGTTTATTGGTTCTTCAAAACATGCGCAAAGCTGCAAATAGTTGGTCCCAAATAGTTCATGGCGTAGCTAGAAAAATACCCTTTTTACTAGAAACGGATGGTTTATGAGGAAGTCGAATTTAAATTAGTGAATTACTTACTGTATAAATTTCAGTGTTTTGAATTTGTGGGGAAGGTTTTTCAATAGAATCTCAGCTGAAAATGAGTTTGTTCTAAATATACTTGGTGTATCTAAGTTGCCATCGGTGTTGTTGGGTATAGTCGTAGTTTCCGTAAGTTATAGCTAGTTGAATTCACTGGAAATTGCATGGTTGGAGGAGGTAGAGCTAATCTGGAGTAGTATACATATTCTCACCATAAAATGGCTCGAAGCCTCGATGTAAGTTTGTAAGTTGTGTTAGTACGTATGAATAACGAAATATTGGAAATAGGGAACGTTAAGCACCAGTGGTCTAGTGGTGCACTTATTTCTTTTTTTTTTTTTACTGTTTTGCATTGTGGTCTCTCTAGTCGACAGGAAGGAGATAAGACCAACTCTTTGTGTGTGACTGGTCAAACAAGCACATGATGATATTCAAATTTTGTTCCTCCACTTTGATGGACGGTTTGTTGTTTTTTTCAATATTCTACATGTTTTCTTTTAGAAGGATCAACGGAAGCAATTATCTGCAGTCTAGTTCTTCAAAAGGCTGAGCACAAAGTTATATTGCAGCAGCTTTGGGGGACCTCTAGATGAATTTGAAGAGAACCCCATGGAAGCTACTTCAATGATAAGTATCTTGCTGTGAGCTAATCCGTCACCAGGCCTACTGAGACGATGAAATAAATTCAGGCCTTTGCAGTGCACGCCCACCCATGATTTTTTTTGCTTATTCTTGGACAAGTTGAGTTTTCTTCGGACAGTCGTTGGTGATAGGAGTTCAATTTACATAGAGCAGAATAATTGATTTCATCCTTTATGTGCGGATGGTAGGATTGTGCAACATTGAAGCATTCAACATATCCAATACGCAAAAGATTGGGTTTGACATTTGGTGGGGGTGCACCAAGCCCTTGCAGTAGTGCAACGCAAGGGCGACGCGTGAGAACCCCAGCAGCAAGCTGCTGTGATGGGAACTCCCCCATGAAAAAAATTAATTTAATATCGTGTGAGCCGATGGCTCACATATCAGATATTAAACTGATAAGAACAGATACTACACTTGATCTTAGCCAAAAGGCCGAGAAAGGTATGCTTGTTCTCGGTTTATGCTCCTGCTTTTATATTCTCTTGTTTCCATACCTCTGCTCTAGATTTGGCTATGTGGGACTAATCTTAAGCTCACTGCCTATCGATATTAGAGCTCCTTGCACAAAATTACTCTGGGTTTTCTTAGCTGGTGAGACCAGCAATAATGTATTTATTTGCTTTTGATTTGCTAATTGTGTTTTCAAATCCTAAGAAAGTGTGAAATAATCTCTGGGTCCAATTCTTATCTGCCATCTTGTCTCACTATTATCAATTCGCAGGAGGGAGAGTTCAAATTTTGTTCCTTCTCTTTAATGGATGGTTTGGTTGGTTCTTTATCATTGAGAAGGATTAAAGTTGATGCGGATCATCGCTGCACATGTGTTTTAACTTTTGAAGGATCAACGGAAGAAGCATTTTCTGCAGTCTACTTGAAGCTCCTTAAAAGCTGAGAACAAAGCAGTATTGCAGCAGCTTTTGGGCCACTATATGAAAGGTTAAAAGAGATGACTTCGAGGATAATCCTGTATTGTATAATAGGAATCCAACTTGTTCAAGTTGGTTTAGTGGACACAAAAGTTCAGTTCTAAGATTTGGTTGGGGTGTGCCAGGCCTTTGCAGTAGTGCAACGCAAAGTCTTATATTCACTGCCTTAGCCCTTAAACAAGTTGAGTTTACTTGGGATATATATGTATGGACTGATGAGAGGATATGGTACAATGGTGGCCTCGCTTGGCGGCTGTGTGCAAATTGCAGAATGTCCAGAGAATATGAAATTGACGGGATCAAGGAGGGTTTTGCATTACTGGACTAAAACTGATACCGCACATGCTTTAGTTAACCAAGGTAAGTTTCCCGATTTCTGAGAGATCTTAATTTAAAGAATACAATCCAAAATGTTACAATCTATAACCCATACTCAACATCCCAAACTGCTTATGGATTCCCTCACCAACTCGATGTACCATGTTTATACAATGTACATTAATTAACGAGGATCCAGTTCAGAAACGGATGCCTCATTGTCTTTCCATGTCTCCTTTTCCACTGCTTGGCCGGGCACGAAATTTGCAGGTTGTGTAGGTAATGGGAAAATCCTACGTGATTGGAATATGGGGTGATCTTGCAGGCACCTGATGACCTTCCACCAAGTATGGATTAAACTTGTTAAGCACCCTCAAAATGGTGAAAAAAGTTTCATGTTGGAAGCTCGTTTTGTGGGGTCTTTGCCACTCTTCCCGACATCTTCGTTCCACATCCGGTTCGCCTTCACCACATCTTATGTGGTGCCACATTTGAGTGATCAAAGCTACATATTCACTAACGGCTGCTGAAATTGCGTGAAAACGATGAGACAACCCATCGCCATCATGTCTATTGGGGTTACCTGTTTCTTCACTAAATTTTTGTAATATCTTATCATAAAAAGTTCTTTTTTCTTGATAAATACCATTGATTTCATCCTGTGTATATAAAACATAACTTCTGCAAAGTGACTCATCTTCATCCATCATATACTTGACACCACGAATTCTTGGGTTCTTTGTTGTGTTTCTTGTTGTGATTGTTGTTGTGTTCGTTGTGGTGTTTGTTTTGGTATTTGTTGTGGTGTTTGTTGTGGTGTTTGTTGTTGTGATTGCTGTTGTGAACGCTGTTATGATCGTTGTTGTGAGGATGCCATATTTGTTAAAAATGAATTTTATAGAGATGATATTTTTTCTGGTAGATCGAGTTGATATGAATACTTTTTTTGGAGATGAACAAAGAAAAATTGAGATGGTATGAAATTGTGTAATTTTGAGGTAGTGATGAAGAAGGTGTGAGTTTTAAGTCTGGAGATGAATTGAATTTACAGGGAAACAAAAATGAGTAACATCCGTTGGATGGAAGGAGTCGTTGGCGCTTTTAATAAAAACTCGGCGTGTTAACAAAAAATGCTGGAGTTTGAACTACAAGCGGGCGGTGGAAAGACAAGCGCCAGCGTTTTTTGATGAAGCGCCGATGTTTGAGCGAAGCCATCCCGGCCTTCCATCAAGCGTGTGTTACATCTTCCAACTCAATGAACAAATGTACAAATTTGTTGATTTGAGCATCCATTTTTCATGTTTGTTGAGTCCATAGTGGGAGAAAAATGAACAAACTTTGTTAATATAATGGAATGAGTTTGTTCATTCCATAGGAACTGCTCTAGCCTTCGCGTATAACCACAGAGTACATTCGATTTGTTAATATAATGGAATGAGTTTAGTAGACTCACGTTTTCCCACCCTCAAATTACAGCTGGTCATGTAATGCACCGGAAGACGACACCATGGTGGCTTGGTCCTTGTGGTGATGCAGCGTTTGAAAATTCTTGTTTCAGCTAAATGAACAATTGCTTATGCTATTCTACTCACAAGTTGGGGATGTAGTTCAGATGGTGGAGCGCTCGCTTAGCATGCGAGAGGTATCGGGATCGATGCCCCACTTCTCCATCCTTTATTTTCTATTTTTTTTTATGTCCAGCTGATAATCTAATGCACCAGATGACACTGGATTTTGTCAGAGCATACACAATGTGTGCCCTTGTCCATTGTCATGTATTTCTATTTGTATTTATCCAGCGACAAGCATCACCATGGTATTCTTCAGCTCAGCAGGATTGGCTTCTGATGAACTTTCAATAATTTTAGTTTTAAAGATTTGGCAAGGGGCAGCGTGGACGCTTTCCCCCGTCAGGAACAAATTATGACGTAGATTCTCCCTCTTGGGGAGATCTTAGGCGAGCACCCCTCCTTAGTGTGCAATGGAGGTCGCTAACCTAGCCATGGACCTTCATGATCATCCATAGACCCCGTCCAGGTAATTACGTTTTTCCATTCTCCTTCTCTTCTTTGAAGATGAGAGATAATTGGGTCATGGGGGAAGCTGAAGTAGATTCATCAAGGAATGGTGGCTCGTTTCCCTGAGAGCAAGGAACTAAAGGACTAGGATACGAGCTAGTGGAGGTAATCTTCCTCTTCTTCTTGGGATTATCTTTCTTGTTGTCATTCTTCGAAGTAACGACCTTTCCCTTAGACTTCGCACAGCTAGTAGGTTTCGCACGAGTAGAAGCCTCCTCCTCGCTCTTAGAAGAGTTTTCATCATTAGAGCCGTCATTATCAAGCCTGTCCACCTTCGCACACAGATAAAGATAATAAATAGAGGAAACAATATTGTTAAAGAAAAATTAAAAATATTTCTTACTTCATTAGTGATCGAATATAGAGCTTCCAGTGTGCTTTGTTTCTTCTTAGAATTATAGTCCTTTTTCAGCTTGGCAATCTGAAAATGAAGAAATTAGTGAAACACAAATAAGGAAAGTAAAATGAAGAAAGATTGATAAAGGAGCAAAGGATGGAAAGACATACCACTTTCACCTCCTCACTCCCACTAAACTCCCAAGGATAGCATAGCCAAAAACCTTCGGGAAGGGGATTTATCGACCTGTTTTCACCATAGCCGGTAATATATGGACCTTCAAGAATAACAGGATAAACATCCCAGCGATTGTCGTTAGAGTTCAGTGCAGTGCGATTAGTCTTATCGTTGAAATCAACGTCTCGCATGATTCTTTAATTCTCTGCGAGGCCATCTTTCCTTTTCAGACGAACAACCCAGCGAGACGACTCAGCCTTCATAATCACCACTTCATAGTTAGCAAAGAAGCTCTCAACAGTATAATCAGGAGGAATTATTTCTTAGCCAGCATATGCCTCATTCCTGTATTCCTTAGGATAAAGGGATCCTAATCCAGCCGCACGGTGAGAGAACTCCACCATAATCCTTATAGCATCCCCACTCTACTGATAAATCATACGCCTAAATTTATTATGGGATAAGATTTTGTAAATAAGAGGAATTCGCGGATCCAAGAGAGGGATAGGGAGACCAGCAAGAAGCTGCCCTACGGAGATAATAATTTTTTTAATCATTCCATTGATCAATCTTGAACCATTTAGGGTTAAGCGTCAAAGTAGGCCCTGATGAAGAAGGAGCAGATAATGTGAAACCTCTATTTCTGAGTTCGACCAGTAACCTATCAAACTGTTCTACCGTTCTCCAACCTGCCTTGTGCCCCATTGTTGATTCTTCTAGGATGAGATTATAAATATCAAGATAGCCGAGATGATCAAAGGGGCGAAATAATACAATAGATGGGAAACAGAAGCAGCATTTGGAACGAAGAAAGATCAAGAATCAAGATCGAACAAAAAGCAGTAGCGGTAAGAAGGGAAAATCCGCAGAGATTGAAGAGGAAAGAGAAGAGTAAAAAGAAAGGGATGAAAACGAAAGAAGGGTATATAAAGGATTCTCTTTCCCTCTTTTCGAAATCCTACGCATTAATGGGTGAGAAGATATGAAGAGACATTTGAAAGGATTAACTGCGACGTGTCAAGAGATAAACCGACGAAAGCGGCACGTGGAAAAATCAAGTCCGAAGTCCCGGATTATTGTCAGTTAAGGAATATGAAAAGTTGATAAGGTGGCAAATCGCATTAAAGGTGCGAAGAGAGTTATTGGAGCGGTTTCTCTCATCGCTCTCTCCATAGTAAAGATCGCTAAGAAAAGAGGCAAAATGTAGGGGTTAAATATCGCACTCATAGGTATCATGCGAAGGGATACTATTGTAAGGGGACGAACGTACTCGCACGTAACATATCCCAGATGACGGAGTCAATGGCGTCACAAAATCACGAGTAAAGTGTGGAAGCTGTGCGAGGTTGAAGAGTTCGTAGGAGAAGACCCAATGTAAACATGCGAGAATATCGCACGTCAGATCCGAAAATCGAGGCTTTATTACCTGTCCTCCATTATGTAAATTCCGATATATAGGTCCAACCAACCCTGTGTTGGGAGAGAGATCTTTTTGAGAGTCAAGATAGAACTTTAGGAGAGAGAAAGTTGTTTTCTCCCCAAGTTAAGGGTTTTACTTTACTTCTTTGTATTGATTTCTAAACTTAATAAGATTTCTTCTAAGTGTTCTCCACGATGATTTCCTAGTTTATTGGATAAGTTATCTAAGGGTGTAGTAGTGAGATTTTCGACTACTACAGAAACTCTCCAAAAAATTAGCAGATGCCGATTTTAACTGCAAGCACACTATATTCTTTCGTTAAAGGCGAAAGCATAGTTCAGACAGCTAATTTGCTAGGTTGAAGTGCTTGTATAAAACCATTTTGTTCAGAAACTTTATGGGGACTAGTCCAAGTTTCTTCCTGGACATCCAACCGAAGGAGGAATAATGTGCTTTAAAGCTTCTAAAATGTAGTCATTTTGCTTCTGAGGTGATAGATGAATGAAATGTTACCTTCTTAATGATTCAACACTTGAATTATAAAGCCTAAAGAAAGACTTGAGATAAATATCACATGATCAAATTGAATTTGATCCTTTGTATCTCCCTCCAAGTAAGCAAATTGAGTTTGATGCCATCACTGATTCCTCCTTGTTTGTCTCCGCAACAGCAGAAACCAACGGCAAAAAGGGGAGCTGCATTTTTATCTTACATTGCAGCTACTGGACCATAAACCCCGCAGCAGCTGAATTGCTGAAACCGATGGAAAAATTTAGTTTTAAAGATTTGGCAGGGGGAAGCGCGGACGCTTTCCCCCCTCAGGAACAAATTATGACGTAGACTCTCCCTCTTGGGGAGATCTTAGACGAGCACCCCTCCTTAGTGTGCAATGGAGGTCGCTAACCTAGGCCATGGACCTTCATGATCATCCATAGACCCCGTCCAGGTAAGTACGTTTTTCCATTCTCCTTCTCTTCTCTTTATAGTCCATCGTTTCCTGTCTCTGTTGTGACATTGATCCGGAGCTTCATGTAAACTAATTTAATTTAATTTAATTTATTGCAGGGCATGGGATGACAGTTTACACAGAAGAAGAATTGGCTTCGTATCGTAAGTGGTGACATTTAGCTATCCTTAAGTGCAAGGAACTAAAGGACTAGGATACGAGCTAGTAGAGGTAATCTTCCTCTTCTTCTTGGGATTATCTTTCTTGTTGTCATTCTTCGAAGCAACGACCTTTCCCTTAGACTTCGCACAGCTAGTAGGTTTCGCACGAGTAGAAGCCTCCTCCTCGCTCTTAGAAGAGTTTTCATCATTAGAGCCGTTATTATCAAGCCCGTCCACCTTTGCACACAGATAAAGATAATAAATAGAGGAAAAAATATTGTTAAAGAAAAATTAAAAATATTTCTTACTTCATTAGTGATCGAATATAGAGCTTCCAGTGTGCTTTGTTTCTTCTTAGAATTATAGTCCTTTTTCAGCTTGGCAATCTGAAAATGAAGAAATTAGTGAAACACAAATAAGGAAAGTAAAATGAAGAAAGATTGATAAAGGAGCAAAGGATGGAAATACATACCACTTTCACCTCCTCACTCCCACGAAACTCCCAAGGATAGCATAGCCAAAAACCTTCGGGAAGGGGATTTATCGACCTGTTTTCACCATAGCCGGTAATATATGGACCTTCAAGAATAACAGGATAAACATCCCAGCGATTGTCGTTAGAGTTCCGTGCAGTGCGATTAGTCTTATCGTTGAAATCAACGTCTCGCATGATTCTTTAATTCTCTGCGAGGCCATCTTTCCTTTTCAGACGAACAACCCAGCGAGACGACTCAGCCTTCATAATCACCACTTCATAGTTAGCAAAGAAGCTCTCAACAGTATAATCAGGAGGAATTATTTCTTAGCCAGCATATGCCTCATTCCTGTATTCCTTAGGATAAAGGGATCCTAATCCAGCCGCACGGTGAGAGAACTCCACCATAATCCTTATAGCATCCCCACTCTACTGATAAATCATACGCCTAAATTTATTATGGGATAAGATTTTGTAAATAAGAGGAATTCGCGGATCCAATAGAGGGATAGGGAGACCAGCAAGAAGCTTCCCTACGGAGATAATAATTTTTTTGATCATTCCATTGATCAATCTTGAACCATTTAGGGTTAAGCGTCAAAGTAGGCCCTGATGAAGAAGGAGCAGATAATGTGAAACCTCTATTTCTGAGTTCGACCAGTAACCTATCAAACTGTTCTACCGTTCTCCAACCTGCCTTGTGCCCCATTGTTGATTCTTCTAGGATGAGATTATAAATATCAAGATAGCCGAGATGATCAAAGGGGCGAAATAATACAATAGATGGGAAACAGAAGCAGCATTTGGAACGAAGAAAGATCAAGAATCAAGATCGAACAAAAAGCAGTAGCGTTAAGAAGGGAAAATCCGCAGAGATTGAAGAGGAAAGAGAAGAGTAAAAATAAAGGGATGAAAACGAAAGAAGGGTATATAAAGGATTCTCTTTCCCTCTTTTCGAAATCCTACGCATTAATGGGTGAGAAGATATGAAGAGACATTTGAAAGGATTAACTGCGACGTGTCAAGAGATAAACCGACGAAAGCGGCACGTGGAAAAATCAAGTCCGAAGTCCCAGATTATTGTTAGTTAAGGAATTTGAAATGTTGATAAGGTGCGGAAAATCGCATTAAAGGTGCGAAGAGAGTTATTGGAGCGGTTTCTCTCATCGCTCTCTCCATAGTAAAGATCGCTAAGAAAAGAGGCAAAATGTAGGGGTTAAATATCGCACTCATAGGTATTATGCGAAAGGATACTATTGTAAGGGGACGAACGTACTCGCACGTAACATATCCCAGATGACGGAGTCAATGGCGTCACAAAGTCACGAGTAAAGTGTGGAAGCTGTGCGAGGTTGAAGAGTTCGTAGGAGAAGACCCAATGTAAACATGCGAGAATATCGCACGTCAGATCCGAAAATAGAGGCTTTATTAGCTGTCCTCCATTATGTAAATTCCTATATATAGGACCAACCAACCCTGTGTTGGGAGAGAGATCTTTTTGAGAGTCAAGATAGAACTTTAGGAGAGAGAAAGTTGTTTTCTCCCCAAGTTAAGGGTTTTACTTTACTTCTTTGTATTGATTTCTAAACTTAATAAGATTTCTTCTAAGTGTTCTCCACGATGATTTCCTAGTTTATTGGATAAGTTATCTAAGGGTGTAGTAGTGAGATTTTCGACTACTACAGAAACTCTCCAAAAAATTAGCAGACGCCGATTTTAAATGCAAGCACACTATATTCTTTCGTTAAAGGCGAAAGCATAGTTCAGATAGCTAATTTGCTAGGTTGAAGTGCTTGTATAAAACCATTTTGTTCAGAAACTTTATGGGGACTAGTCCAAGTTTCTTCCTGGACATCCAACCGAAGGAGGAATAATGTGCTTTAAAGCTTCTAAAATGTAGTCATTTTGCTTCTGAGGTGATAGATGAATGAAATGTTACCTTCTTAATGATTCAACACTTGAATTATAAAGCCTAAAGAAAGACTTGAGATAAATATCACATGATCAAATTGAATTTGATCCTTTGTATCTCCCTCCAAGTAAGCAAATTGAGTTTGATGCCATCACTGATTCCTCCTTGTTTGTCTCCGCAACAGCAGAAACCAACGGCAAAAAGGGGAGCTGCATTTTTATCTTACATTGCAGCTACTGGACCATAAACCCCGCAACAGCTGAATTGCTGAAACCGATGGAAAAATTTAGTTTTAAAGATTTGGCAGGGGGCAGCGCGGACGCTTTCCCCCCTCAGGAACAAATTATGACGTAGACTCTCCCTCTTGGGGAGATCTTAGACGAGCACCCCTCCTTAGTGTGCAATGGAGGTCGCTAACCTAGGCCATGGACCTTCATGATCATCCATAGACCCCGTCCAGGTAAGTACGTTTTTCCATTCTCCTTCTCTTCTCTTTATAGTCCATCGTTTCCTGTCTCTGTTGTGACATTGATCCGGAGCTTCATGTAAACTAATTTAATTTAATTTAATTTATTGCAGGGCATGGGATGACAGTTTACACAGAAGAAGAATTGGCTTCGTATCGTAAGTGGTGACATTTAGCTATCCTTAAGTGCAAGGAACTAAAGGACTAGGATACGAGCTAGTAGAGGTAATCTTCCTCTTCTTCTTGGGATTATCTTTCTTGTTGTCATTCTTCGAAGCAACGACCTTTCCCTTAGACTTCGCACAGCTAGTAGGTTTCGCACGAGTAGAAGCCTCCTCCTCGCTCTTAGAAGAGTTTTCATCATTAGAGCCGTTATTATCAAGCCCGTCCACCTTTGCACACAGATAAAGATAATAAATAGAGGAAAAAATATTGTTAAAGAAAAATTAAAAATATTTCTTACTTCATTAGTGATCGAATATAGAGCTTCCAGTGTGCTTTGTTTCTTCTTAGAATTATAGTCCTTTTTCAGCTTGGCAATCTGAAAATGAAGAAATTAGTGAAACACAAATAAGGAAAGTAAAATGAAGAAAGATTGATAAAGGAGCAAAGGATGGAAATACATACCACTTTCACCTCCTCACTCCCACGAAACTCCCAAGGATAGCATAGCCAAAAACCTTCGGGAAGGGGATTTATCGACCTGTTTTCACCATAGCCGGTAATATATGGACCTTCAAGAATAACAGGATAAACATCCCAGCGATTGTCGTTAGAGTTCCGTGCAGTGCGATTAGTCTTATCGTTGAAATCAACGTCTCGCATGATTCTTTAATTCTCTGCGAGGCCATCTTTCCTTTTCAGACGAACAACCCAGCGAGACGACTCAGCCTTCATAATCACCACTTCATAGTTAGCAAAGAAGCTCTCAACAGTATAATCAGGAGGAATTATTTCTTAGCCAGCATATGCCTCATTCCTGTATTCCTTAGGATAAAGGGATCCTAATCCAGCCGCACGGTGAGAGAACTCCACCATAATCCTTATAGCATCCCCACTCTACTGATAAATCATACGCCTAAATTTATTATGGGATAAGATTTTGTAAATAAGAGGAATTCGCGGATCCAATAGAGGGATAGGGAGACCAGCAAGAAGCTGCCCTACGGAGATAATAATTTTTTTGATCATTCCATTGATCAATCTTGAACCATTTAGGGTTAAGCGTCAAAGTAGGCCCTGATGAAGAAGGAGCAGATAATGTGAAACCTCTATTTCTGAGTTCGACCAGTAACCTATCAAACTGTTCTACCGTTCTCCAACCTGCCTTGTGCCCCATTGTTGATTCTTCTAGGATGAGATTATAAATATCAAGATAGCCGAGATGATCAAAGGGGCGAAATAATACAATAGATGGGAAACAGAAGCAGCATTTGGAACGAAGAAAGATCAAGAATCAAGATCGAACAAAAAGCAGTAGCGTTAAGAAGGGAAAATCCGCAGAGATTGAAGAGGAAAGAGAAGAGTAAAAATAAAGGGATGAAAACGAAAGAAGGGTATATAAAGGATTCTCTTTCCCTCTTTTCGAAATCCTACGCATTAATGGGTGAGAAGATATGAAGAGACATTTGAAAGGATTAACTGCGACGTGTCAAGAGATAAACCGACGAAAGCGGCACGTGGAAAAATCAAGTCCGAAGTCCCGGATTATTGTCAGTTAAGGAATATGAAAAGTTGATAAGGTGGCAAATCGCATTAAAGGTGCGAAGAGAGTTATTGGAGCGGTTTCTCTCATCGCTCTCTCCATAGTAAAGATCGCTAAGAAAAGAGGCAAAATGTAGGGGTTAAATATCGCACTCATAGGTATCATGCGAAGGGATACTATTGTAAGGGGACGAACGTACTCGCACGTAACATATCCCAGATGACGGAGTCAATGGCGTCACAAAATCACGAGTAAAGTGTGGAAGCTGTGCGAGGTTGAAGAGTTCGTAGGAGAAGACCCAATGTAAACATGAGAGAATATCACACGTCAGATCCGAAAATAGAGGCTTTATTAGCTGTCCTCCATTATGTAAATTCCGATATATAGGACCAACCAACCCTGTGTTGGGAGAGAGATCTTTTTGAGAGTCAAGATAGAACTTTAGGAGAGAGAAAGTTGTTTTCTCCCCAAGTTAAGGGTTTTACTTTACTTCTTTGTATTGATTTCTAAACTTAATAAGATTTCTTCTAAGTGTTCTCCACGATGATTTCCTAGTTTATTGGATAAGTTATCTAAGGGTGTAGTAGTGAGATTTTCGACTACTACAGAAACTCTCCAAAAAATTAGCAGACGCCGATTTTAAATGCAAGCACACTATATTCTTTCGTTAAAGGCGAAAGCATAGTTCAGATAGCTAATTTGCTAGGTTGAAGTGCTTGTATAAAACCATTTTGTTCAGAAACTTTATGGGGACTAGTCCAAGTTTCTTCCTGGACATCCAACCGAAGGAGGAATAATGTGCTTTAAAGCTTCTAAAATGTAGTCATTTTGCTTCTGAGGTGATAGATGAATGAAATGTTACCTTCTTAATGATTCAACACTTGAATTATAAAGCCTAAAGAAAGACTTGAGATAAATATCACATGATCAAATTGAATTTGATCCTTTGTATCTCCCTCCAAGTAAGCAAATTGAGTTTGATGCCATCACTGATTCCTCCTTGTTTGTCTCCGCAACAGCAGAAACCAACGGCAAAAAGGGGAGCTGCATTTTTATCTTACATTGCAGCTACTGGACCATAAACCCCGCAACAGCTGAATTGCTGAAACCGATGGAAAAATTTAGTTTTAAAGATTTGGCAGGGGGCAGCGCGGACGCTTTCCCCCCTCAGGAACAAATTATGACGTAGACTCTCCCTCTTGGGGAGATCTTAGACGAGCACCCCTCCTTAGTGTGCAATGGAGGTCGCTAACCTAGGCCATGGACCTTCATGATCATCCATAGACCCCGTCCAGGTAAGTACGTTTTTCCATTCTCCTTCTCTTCTCTTTATAGTCCATCGTTTCCTGTCTCTGTTGTGACATTGATCCGGAGCTCCATGTAAACTAATTTAATTTATTGCAGGGCATGGGATGACAGTTTACACAGAAGAAAAATTGGCTTCGTATCGTAAGTGGTGACATTTAGCTATCCTTAAGTGCCGACGTTTTAGTATTTTATTGGCTTGATGGTAGGATCAACCACTTTTCTATTGACTTCTTAATTCGATGAGTTTTAATGTCTGTTGTCAAAATTGAGTCTGTAATGCTTACATTTTAGGCTTAGCTAAGTTGGCCGTGTCAAAGTTAGTAGTCATTAACTGGTTAGATGACATTCTCCTCTGCTTTACACTTCTGATTCTTGTGCTCTCTACCAACACCTCTATCAAATACTAGTTTCCATCCTTGAGTGTCTTCCCATCGTGGGTGTACACCACTGGCAACGGCATGGTTCCACATTTCCGGTTTCTGCATTTTGCTTTGGTTTGGGTATACACAATTCACAAAAACAATAACAAATCATTAATTGGTGAACAACCAATGATGGGATTTAGCTGTTATTAGACCAATCCATCACACGAAGCATTCTAAAATTTTGTATCCTCTCCTATGTCATCGAGTTTATCTAGAATGTATTTCGACTACTCAAGCCGTCTCAAATTGTATGAGCTTACTACATAAAAGTTCAAAACCTGGCTTTTTCTTTTGAGTTAAGTGTCAAAGTTCAACAGAGAATGAGTTGGAGACGCGCCAAAACCAAACAATTCAAGTTACACCGAGCCAATTTAGATTCATTGATTGTAAATACCGTAACATCCTGAAGACGAAAAAGTTACAAACCATATGATGATACGTGTCCAATGAAACTGCAAGTATATTACAGTTGTCAGTTCAGGTTTCTTTCCTCTAGGTTTGCCAACTGAAGGAGGAATAATGGGATTCAAAACTTCCGGATTACAGTCATTCTCTTTCTAAGGAGAATGCAAAGGAAAGGTTACCTTCCTGATTTTGTTAGGAGGCTCTAGAGATAACAAAGATTACGCCCAACACCTAACGCATATGGAAGCTGGTGAGCTTTCTGTCGATGATTATGCAGTATCACCTTAAGAAAATGATGTTTTTGTGCAACTACCACCTTCCTGACTCGATTCCCATATCCAGAAAGAAAAATTTACCTGAAACGTTTGGTGAAGATAAAGCCAAGACGCAAGATTCACTGCAGTGGCCTGTGGGTGCAATATAAATCTGTCAGTGAAACTGCACATGAAGTTCCAGATGGAGCAGTTGGATCTTATATCGCAGCCGCTGTACCACCAGCTCAACCATAGCTAACTGATGCATTCCATAGACAAGGGACAAGTTTAGTTGAAAGAATCGGGCAGGGGCTGCGAGAATGTGTACCCCCCTTGGGAACAAATAATGATGTAGAGTCTTCCCCACTGGGTAGATCTAAGACGGGCACCCTCAGTGTGCAACGAAGATCACTAACCTAGGAACTTTTATGGCTTTTGTTTGTCCAGCCAGCACCAGTCATCTAGTGGTAGAAAGTACCCTGACGGGTTCTGGTGGATTCTTTTTATCATTTTGCAATGTGGTCCAACTCTGGTAAATTTCGTGAGAAGGAGAAGAGGGGACCAACTGTTACTGCATGAAGTAATTCCATTTTGAATATTTTGATGGATATGGTTCCTTACTTTATTTTTTGTTTTATAAAGAAGCAGGATTATAATTGATGTTGTGGTTTAAAGGATCAAAAGAAGCAATCATCTGTAGTCTACTGAAGCTCCTTAAAAGCTGTATTTCAGCAGCTCCAGGACCAATAGGGTAAAGCTAAAAATCCAATCACGTCTTCAGCTTTCAGGGTTGGTTTAAGCATACGTAAAAGATTAGCTTTGAGATGTGGTAGCCGCACGCCAGGCCTTTGCAGTAGTCCAATGCAAAGGCGTCGCGCATGAGAACCCCAGCAGCAAGCTACTGTGATGGGAACCCCCCATCGATTGTACAACGTTGATTGTACAATTACAGTTGGAGGTGATAAAGTGTCACTGACAAGCATAGAATGATGCAGGATACCAAAAGAGTTCAAATTTTTAGTTACCATCTATTTCCAGGTTGGTTTATTAGCTTTGGTTTTGGTTTAGCATATGCAAAGCTTTGGTTTTGGTTTAGCATATGCAAAAGATTAGCTTTGATATTTGGTGGGGGTGCGCCAGGCCTTTGCAGTAGTGCAAAGCAAAGGCAGTATCAGATATTAAACTGATAAGAACAGATACTACACTTGATCTTAGCCAAAAGGCCGAGAAAGGTATGCTTGATCAGAAATGATGCTTTCTTTTGCAAGGGATTGTTTCTTGTAATTCGATAGCAACGAGGATAGAAAACTAGCCAATTTGAGCAGAAATGATGCTTTCTTTTGCTGATTTTTAAGACTTCATTAACATAAGGTTTTGATATGGAGTCATAGACTAAAGATAGATGCTAAAATCTTTGGAGAATCTGATTGGAATCTGTTTGAAATCTTCATAGACTAACGCAAAACTGGGATGTTTATGTCTTTTGAGAGACTGAATCACAAAAGTTCAGTTCTAAGATTTGGTTGGGGTGTGCCAGGCCTTTGCAGTAGTGCAACGCAAAGTCTTATATTCACTGCCTTATCCCTTAAACAAGTTGAGTTTACTTGGGATATATATGTATGGACTGATGAGAGGATATGGTACAATGGTGGCCTCGCTTGGCGGCTGTGTGCAAATTGCAGAATGTCCAGAGAATATGAAATTGACGGGATCAAGGAGGGTTTTGCATTACTGGACTAAAACTGATACCGCACATGCTTTAGTTAACCAAGGTAAGTTTCCCGATTTCTGAGAGATCTTAATTTAAAGAATACAATCCAAAATGTTACAATCTATAACCCATACTCAACATCCCAAACTGCTTATGGATTCCCTCACCAACTCGATGTACCATGTTTATACAATGTACATTAATTAACGAGGATCCAGTTCAGAAACGGATGCCTCATTGTCTTTCCATGTCTCCTTTTCCACTGCTTGGCCGGGCACGAAATTTGTAGGTTTTGTAGGTAATGGGAAAATCCTACGTGATTAGACTATGTGGTGATCTTGCAGGCACCTGATGACCTTCCAGCAAGTATGGATTAAACTTGTTAAGCACCCTCAAAATGGTGAAAAAAGTTTCATGTTGGAAGCTCGTTTTGTGGGGTCTTTGCCACTCTTCCCGACATCTTCGTTCCACATCCGGTTCGCCTTCACCACATCTTATGTGGTGCCACATTTGAGTGATCAAAGCTACATATTCACTAACGGCTGCTGAAATTGCGTGAAAACGATGAGACAACCCATCACCATCATGTCTATTGGGGTTACCTGTTTCTTCACTAAATTTTTGTAATATCTTATCATAAAAAGTTCTTTTTTCTTGATAAATACCATTGATTTCATCCTGTGTATATAAAACATAACTTCTGAAAAGTGACTCATCTTCATCCATCATATACTTGACACCACGAATTCTTGGGTTCTTTGTTGTGTTTCTTGTTGTGATTGTTGTTGTGTTCGTTGTGGTATTTGTTTTGGTATTTGTTGTGGTGTTTGTTGTGGTGTTTGTTGTTGTGATTGCTGTTGTGAACGCTGTTGTGATCGTTGTTGTGAGGATGCCATATTTGTTAAAAATGAATTTTCTAGAGATGATATTTTTTCTGGTAGATCGAGTTGATATGAATACTTTTTTTTGGAGATGAACAAAGAAAAATTGAGATGGTATGAAATTGTGTAATTTTGAGGTAGTGATGAAGAAGGTGTGAGTTTTAAGTCTGGAGATGAATTGAATTTACAGGGAAACAAAAATGAGTAACATCCGTTGGATGGAAGGAGTCGTTGGCGCTTTTAATAAAAACTCGGCGTGTTAACAAAAAATGCTGGAGTTTGAACTACAAGCGGGCGGTGGAAAGACAAGCGCCAGCGTTTTTTGATGAAGCGCCGATGTTTGAGCGAAGCCATCCCGGCCTTCCATCAAGCGTGTGTTACATCTTCCAACTCAATGAACAAATGTACAAATTTGTTGATTTGAGCATCCATTTTTCATGTTTGTTGAGTCCATAGTGGGAGAAAAATGAACAAACTTTGTTAATATAATGGAATGAGTTTGTTCATTCCATAGGAACTGCTCTAGCCTTCGCGTATAACCACAGAGTACATTCGATTTGTTAATATAATGGAATGAGTTTAGTAGACTCACGTTTTCCCACCCTCAAATTACAGCTGTTCATGTAATGCACCGGAAGACGACACCATGGTGGCTTGGTCCTTGTGGTGATGCAGCGTTTGAAAATTCTTGTTTAAGCTAAAGGAACAATTGCTTATGCTATCCTACTCACAAGTTGGGGATGTAGTTCAGATGGTAGAGCGCTCGCTTAGCATGCGAGAGGTATCGGGATCGATGCCCCACTTCTCCATCCTTTATTTTCTATTTTTTTCTATGTCCAGCTGATAATCTAATGCACCAGATGACACTGGATTTTGTCAGAGCATACACAATGTGTGCCCTTGTCCATTGTCATGTATTTCTATTTGTATTTATCCAGCGACAAGCATCACCATGGTATTCTTCAGCTCAGCAGGATTAGCTTCTGATGAACTTTCAATAATTTTAGTTTTAAAGATTTGGCAAGGGGCAGCGTGGACGCTTTCCCCCGTCAGGAACAAATTATGACGTAGATTCTCCCTCTTGGGGAGATCTTAGGCGAGCACCCCTCCTTAGTGTGCAATGGAGGTCGCTAACCTAGGCCATGGACCTTCATGATCATCCATAGACCCCGTCCAGGTAATTCCGTTTTTCCATTCTCCTTCTCTTTTCTTTATAGTCCATCGTTTCCTGTCTCTGTTGTGACATTGATCCGGAGCTCCATGTAAACTAATTTAATTTATTGCAGGGCATGGGATGACAGTTTACACAGAAGAAGAATTGGCTTCGTATCGTAAGTGGTGACATTTAGCTATCCTTAAGTGCCGACGTTTTAGTATTTTATTGGCTTGATGGTAGGATCAACCACTTTTCTATTGACTTCTTAATTCGATGAGTTTTAATGTCTGTTGTCAAAATTGAGTCTGTAATGCTTACATTTTAGGCTTAGCTAAGTTGGCCGTGTCAAAGTTAGTAGTCATTAACTGGTTAGATGACATTCTCCTCTGCTTTACACTTCTGATTCTTGTGCTCTCTACCAACACCTCTATCAAATACTAGTTTCCATCCTTGAGTGTCTTCCCATCGTGGGTGTACACCACTGGCAACGGCATGGTTCCACATTTCCGGTTTCTGCATTTTGCTTTGGTTTGGGTATACACAATTCACAAAAACAATAACAAATCATTAATTGGTGAACAACCAATGATGGGATTTAGCTGTTATTAGACCAATCCATCACACGAAGCATTCTAAAATTTTGTATCCTCTCCTATGTCATCGAGTTTATCTAGAATGTATTTCGACTACTCAAGCCGTCTCAAATTGTATGAGCTTACTACATAAAAGTTCAAAACCTGGCTTTTTCTTTTGAGTTAAGTGTCAAAGTTCAACAGAGAATGAGTTGGAGACGCGCCAAAACCAAACAATTCAAGTTACACCGAGCCAATTTAGATTCATTGATTGTAAATACCGTAACATCCTGAAGACGAAAAAGTTACAAACCATATGATGATACGTGTCCAATGAAACTGCAAGTATATTACAGTTGTCAGTTCAGGTTTCTTTCCTCAAGGTTTGCCAACTGAAGGAGGAATAATGGGATTCAAAACTTCCGGATTACAGTCATTCTCTTTCTAAGGAGAATGCAAAGGAAAGGTTACCTTCCTGATTTTGTTAGGAGGCTCTAGAGATAACAAAGATTACGCCCAACACCTAACGCATATGGAAGCTGGTGAGCTTTCTGTCGATGATTATGCAGTATCACCTTAAGAAAATGATGTTTTTGTGCAACTACCACCTTCCTGACTCGATTCCCATATCCAGAAAGAAAAATTTACCTGAAACGTTTGGTGAAGATAAAGCCAAGACGCAAGATTCACTGCAGTGGCCTGTGGGTTCAATATAAATATGTCAGTGAAACTGCACATGAAGTTCCAGATGGAGCAGTTGGATCTTATATCGCAGCCGCTGTACCACCAGCTCAACCATAGCTAACTGATGCATTCCATCGACAAGGGACAAGTTTAGTTGAAAGAATCGGGCAGGGGCTGCGAGAATGTGTACCCCCCTTGGGAACAAATAATGATGTAGAGTCTTCCCCACTGGGTAGATCTAAGACGGGCACCCTCAGTGTGCAACGAAGATCACTAACCTA